>NC_043988.1:1722500-1972500 GCF_902150065.1 Myripristis murdjan | reverse complement strand
TTTACTTAAAAACTACATTGTAGGTCTCTATCATTTGCGTCAAAAATATATACATAGGCCTATATAGTGTATATATATTTTATAGGTTATATTTGATAGATTTAAATGATGACCGACATTTCAAAATATCATGGTAGTTTACTGGTAACGAAATGCAAAAACACGTTTAGAATAGAATAGAACAAAAGAATAGAATAGAATAGAATAGAATAGAATAGAATAGAATAGAAGTAACGTATATTTATTATCTGCTTAACAAAAAAATATGATAACAATGCCTACAAAAACTCAAATGAAGACAACAAAAATATCAGTAATAATAATAATAATAATAATAATAATAATAATAATAATAATAAAATAGCAGCAGTGAGGAATGTAGATTACTGAGGCTGTGCTGTCATCGGGAGTCGCAGCAACAGCTAATAAATATAACACTAAGGATACATACATTAGCCTAATATTACTAATAAAATTAATAACAAAAAGTCTGTAGTCGCCTAAAGCCTCTCTCTCCAGGCTAACTTTGCCCAGATTTGATTTTTCCCCCGTATGGCTGAACGCGCCCACATCCACGCCGCGCGTGCACCTCCTAGGGCCAGCAGCGCCCACCGCGCGGGTGACGCTGCCGTCTCACGCGCATCTGTCACTGGCTGGTCACCACCTCCCACTCCTCTAATTCAGCTGAGCTGGCTTCACTTGTCGCGGTGTGTTACCGGCCTGGCAGGGACGAAAGCGGGCTCGGTAAAGCGGTACAGCACCTGCAAGAACACACCGACCGCCGGACGCACACACGGGGAGGCTTTTGTACCCCTGCGCCGATGGGATAGGTTACCGGACCGGACCGCGCCGACTTAACCAAGAGAACTAGTTTGATTTGTTTGTTTATTTATTTCCCTGACGTCCTTTTCCTCATCAGTTAATCAGTCGCTCTGACAAGCCCGGGTAGGTGACAGATTATCGCCCTATCTTGATAAAATTTAGGCCATGTGCTGTAGAGCTACTAGGAAAAAATGATGACGTGAAGGGTAATGTCACCTGTATTCAGCTGATATGCAGAACAGAGTTTATCCACCATCTACTCATTTTAGTCGGATATGAAATTCGGATTAACTCGGGATAGCCTAGGTCTACATCATAGTAATAAATTAATAACTTCATGAAAATAAAGGTTTTTGCTGGTGGTTCATACCGCTGCTGGTGGTTCGCCTCATCATGATCACCGATTGGAAGTCATACAGGCTAGATTTTACATATAGAAAATACACATCTAAGAAAAAAACAAAAAAACAAACAAACTTATCTTTTAACCACACATGCGCATGTATGGGCATATGCAAAGGATAGGCTATGTATGGCATTATAGCAACAATCACCACTTACGTGTTGTTGTTGTTCTTCTTCTTCTTTTTCTTCTTCTTCTTCTTTTTCTTCTTCTTCTTTTTTTTTTTTTTTTTTTTTTACCCAAAAATTAAAACATAGTGCATACAAAAATATATCTAAACGGAAAATATTGAATTTGTATAGGGCCTATCAATGATCCGAGAGAATATTTTAAAATATGAGCATATCACATGATATGTTGTGGGTATTTTAATAAATATGTTCATGTCAAAAATATAAAAATAAACACTTGCATTTTGAAACTGCACGCATGCAAATATTTTGCTGTTCATAAATATTAGTTTGGCTGTGGGCCTATTTGCATTTATAGGCCTGTCAGACTGCGTTCCCATTAGCTTTAAATTGACTTTTCTGCCTTATTGTATTTATTTATTCATTCATTTACAACTAAATAATCATGACTGCAAAACTCCTTTTTTTTGGTTGTAATTACAGTTAGATTATTATTTCATCTAAAATCAAACTGTAAGCTTATTATAACTGATGTAGGGCCTAATTAGCGTAATAAAACACACACACACACACACACACACACAAAACAAAACAAAGGGGAAAACACGCTATTTGGCCACATATTCTAGTCTTGCAAGCATTAAAATATTGTCGTTGTAATTAATTGAAACTGAGATTAGATAACTGAAATTATTTTCCATTAAGTGTATATATGCTGTCCTTTTTTCCTTTTTTTTTTTTTTTTTTTTTTAATCTTCTGGTAAAAGGAAACTAAACGCTGCCAACACTGAGAGCTTTGTACTGGACGTTTTCAGCGGTCATTTATGACAGCTTGTGTTTTGTGTGTGTGTGTGTGTGTGTGTGTGTGTGTGTGTGTGTGCAAACGAGGTGTGACTTTGAAGGTTATGGAATACACATATGACGATGACCTGGAAGAGCTGTGTCCTGTCTGCGGAGACAAGGTGTCCGGATACCACTACGGTCTTCTCACCTGCGAGAGCTGCAAGGTACAAACCAAACCCGAGGCATGAAGCATCACTGGCCTTCAAGTGCAATTAATCAATTAATACATAAGTGTGTGTCGGCTGTTAAAAGACTCTTACTGTGTAGTACAATATTAAGCAGGGGCGACTATTCGAATAATCATGTGAGAATTAGGAAATTAAGTCCCGGAATCGGATATTGCCCCCCTCCCCCCAAATGAAATACAATAAAATAAAACAGGTACAGGCTCTCAGTTTGATAATTTGTGTTTGATTTTAATAATTAAAAACGTCAACGATCAAATTTAGACTAGTTTTCAGCAAATTGCCATCCCCAGTTCACGCCCATGATATTCATTATAGGCTGTTATTTATTTATCTATGAAATGCGCTGGAAAACACAGCCACAGCTGAGTGGTTTGGGGGAATTTTGGGTCCATGAGAGTCTGTATCGTCTGTTTTCTCTGCTCCGTCTGTGTGCAGGGCTTCTTCAAGAGGACAGTTCAGAATAACAAGAGGTACACATGTGCGGAGAACCAGGAGTGTAAAATAGACAAGACCCAGAGGAAGAGATGTCCCTTCTGTCGCTTCCAGAAATGCCTCAGCGTAGGGATGCGACTAGAAGGTATGGGAATTTCCTTCCACTTATATAGAGCCTCTTTCATTAAAATATCACACAAATAAAAACATGAATCCCTTTTCACTATTATTATTAGAGTTATTTTGGAGAAATACTCGAAAACGCATTATTCTTATCTATAGGTAAGAATCTATATCTATATTTCTATATATAGATATAGATATATATGTCTGTAGCCTATATATCTATATATATCTATATATCTGTGTGTGTGTGTGTGTGTGTGTGTGTGTGTGTGTGTGTGTGTGTATGTATGTATGTATGTATGTATGTGTATGTGTGTATGTATATATATATATATATATATATATATATATATATGGGAATTTTATGTCGTAATAATGTAGGAGATAAACAATATTATGAAGTATTTTATCCAACTGGTGAATAAGACGGACATATTGTATAAATATTATTATTATTATTATTATTATAGAGATTCATATCGGAACTCAATTTGCAATTTTTCTATCCAAAAATATATATTAGCCTATATATGCACACACACACACACACACACACACACACATGCACACACACACATACACACACACACACACACACACACACACACATGTATATATACACATATACATACATACACACACACACACACACACACACACACACACACACACACGATAATCACATAACATATCTGTCTCCTCCACCAGTTGGTTATAGTACTTTATGTTTGTCTCCTCCTCAATCACTTACATAAAATTCCCATCTAATATTTTTAAAGGCAGTTATAGTATCTGTATCACTCTAAAGTTTATCATAGGATTGCTAGACCGTCTTAATAAAGATTTCAGTATTTCCTGATTTGTAGGTTTGTAGTAGCTCTCATCACTGCTTCCTGTGCACATGGGACTGAAATAATTCCCAGACAGCGGTGCAGAAAAGCACCTGCTTCCGTAGTAGAAAAATGACACATTCTTGACTTACTGATAAAACCCTGGAGACTCCCCTGTTTTAAATCAAAGGCTGTATTTAGGCTACAAGTAGGAGTAGAACTACACAAGCATTGGGGGATTTTTTCAATCCCTAAAAAGGGAAGCAAAAAAACTAACGACAAGCGTGCTATTCACTCTCCGTGCCATTTTCAGAGGTTGTTAATGATACTGGTGAAATATCCCTACATTATGGCATTCCTCTGTGTTATGGGTTTGTTGGAACCACCAACTTCTGCTCATCAAGACGTTTTAGAAAAAGAATCAACAGAGCCGGTATTTCATCTGTAAATCTGCTTTTCACCTCTTGTCTCTTGCTGTGACAGCGGTGCGTGCGGATCGCATGCGTGGGGGCAGGAACAAGTTTGGCCCCATGTACAAGCGAGATAGGGCCTTGAAGCAGCAGAAGAAAGCCTTGATACGATCCAACGGCTTCAAGCTGGAGACCGCGGTTCCTCCGCCGGCCTCGCCTCTTCAGAACGACTACAGCTTCACCAGTTCACTGCACAGCCCACCCACCATCTCCAAAAGCCTGCTGCCCTCCACCCCGACCTCTATCACCCCCACAGACTACGAGGGCAGCCTCTACGGGCCCCCGTCTCTGGGAATGGCCATGCAGTCCCACGTACCCCTCACTACCCAGTACCAGTACATGGCCTTCCCTGGCAGGGCCATCAAGGCCGAGTGCCCTGATTACACCAGCTCCCCGGAGTCGCTGACAGGATACGCCTACCCCGACATGTACCCGTCAGGCTCACCTCAGCCACCGAGCCTGCCTCCTCTGGTGCTGGAGCTTCTGCGCTGTGACCCGGACGAGCTGGTGGTGCAGAGCAAGATCGTGGCCCACCTGCAGCAGGAGCAGAGCGGCCGAGGCCGGCTGGACAAGCCCAGCACCTTCAGCCTCATGTGTCGCATGGCAGACCAGACGCTCTTTTCCATAGTGGAGTGGGCCCGGAGCTGCATCTTCTTCAAGGAGCTGAGGGTAAGCTCCTCCAACACCTCACACACACGCATACACAGACACACACGTACTCTTCTACACACAGTTCTCCTTCATTTTGCACACACAAATGGCATGCATATAGTCTTAGCGTTGCAAAAAAAAAAAAAAAAAAAAAAAAAAAAAAAGCTTTTTTTTTTTTTTTTTTAGGAGTAATTAAAACCCAGAGTCAAATCTCAGTGAAGCCTGATCTCTACTGGTGAAAAAGTAGGGTGCCTAGTCTTTGGTGGCAGGTGATGTCATCACATGCAGCCTGTTGCACTAGCTTAATGTAAGTTTGAATGCAAGTTCATGTGTAAATTCAACAATAAAGGCTACACTGTATGTAGTTTCAAACTAAAGTCTTGTTTTTGTTCAGTTGTACCATTAGCACCTACACTGCACCATAACTAAGTCCATCGTAACCAAGACATAGTTGCATTCAATAACATTTCATCATCAGGCTCAGCGGTTGCCTTCATGTGAAATGTCAGGTTTCTGAACAATGTAAACTATAAATGCAAAACATAGCCCTAACCCTAACCCTGTAATATGAATAGACATACACTATCATGTGTAAACTAGCTTACATGCTATATCTGACTTATTTATTCATTTAACATGACTTTGTGCCCCTGCTTGTCTTGGATGTGTTCCTGTAGAATGTCAAAAGTTGTACCAGAGGTTTAGTGACATTGGTGACAACATAAACAAAGCTTCATCCTTTTGTTAAGCCTCTGTGGTTCAGCCAAGAAACAGTTTTATTTGATTAGAGGTTAGATGTTGTTTTACCAGCCTTTAGGTCGTTTAAGGTGCAAATTCCTTGTGACATCAAAAGCATCATGAAAATCAATCATCAAGAAATCAAGCATATCAAAAGGAGGCAGTCTGTTTTTAAAAATATATATTTATTGCCCAAATTTTGATGTGCATACGTCAAAAGAAAAAAAAAGAGGATGTAATCTATCATGGAGAATGCATGGCCGGCGTGAGATATTGTTCCTTCGTATCTTGAAATAACAGTGTCTGCAGTCTTTGTAGTTGCTCTGCGATGTGAACGGTTGATTTAGGAATGACTTGACACCTAGTCGGGGGAAGGTGTACATTTGAAGCTACATCTTTGCTCTACGTAGGAACTAACTGATATGTGCAACTGGTTCATATAATGTTACAGTGTAAATCCATCCCTTATGTTAAAACCTATGCATAGCTGGTGCAACAGGCTGCTGTTATACTTGATGGGTGATGACAGGCCACATCACATGCTACCAAAGATCAAGCACTATAGAGTGTGTTCAGAAACGGGCCTGTCGGATCATTATTGGCAGGTCATACTCCAGCTACCAGGATGCACTCAAAACCCTCCTGCTACCCACTCTCCAAGAAAGAACACACACACTCTGTCGAGAATTTGCCCTTGGCCTCCTAAAATCCTCATTTACAGATGGTCGCCCCCTCCTATCAGAGCCTGAGCATCCAGCTGGCAAACTAGGAAGTTCACTCAAAATGAGATCTGAAAGATCAAAAAAAAAAAAGAAAAGAAAAAAGAAAGAAAGAAAGAAAAGAAAGAAAAAAAAAATCACCTCTCCCATTTTCAGCAAAAATTTTAAATGCTATTTTTTTTTTACCACATGCATATTTTATTGATACTTGTGTTAGGGCAAATATGTTTGATTAAATATTATTTACCTCATGCGCAATATAAATATTCATGCACTGCAGTATTATAAAACAAAACTGCAGTGGGTGCATAATAAACTTGAAACTTGATATTTTCCAACCCAAAAAGTGGTATTTGCTGCTCGGTGCCAGTGTAAGAGATCCACCATGCTTGGTCCATTAACTCATTAACCAAATGAAGTGGATACAGAGCAGCAAACAACATGGTTTTGTGTGGAGGACAGGAAAGACAGTTCAACCATTTTGGAAGCATGGAGGCTGGAAAGAGTGTTGGTAGTACTTGATAATGAATCCTTTCAAATGTTCTCTCAGCTTTGTGTCGCTGCTCAAATGTTGCTGTTTTCCTCTCTGTATCTGCTCCATTCATTTTGGACACTGCCGGTGAGGCTCTGGTTTTCACAACAGGGAGGAATTTGACAGGCCAAACTCACACACATGCACGGAGCAGCAAACACCACTATAGGGGTAAGAATCACTTTAAGTCACAAAATGGAGTCACAGGAGAGGAGTGTCTCATCCCCACCTACTGCGAAACTGTAGACTCACCCTAATTGTAAAGATGAAATTAGTACTTTCCAATAACACTTCTTTTATAGAGGGTTTATGAGTGGTTCATAAAACACATTTGAAATCATCAATAAACAATTCTAAACAAGTTTTCATACGTGCATGCATGCTCACTATTTGGCAAGATCAAGTTACTGCTGCGCTGCAATTCTGTTAGAGCTCAGATCTTGCCACTATGTTTGGTTTACAAGAAATATGGGCTTCTGACTGGCATTTCAAACAGAATGGTCATACATACTTAATTGTGAATTACGTAACAGACAAAATAAAAATACATAAAAAATAGTAAAAAAACAAACATAAAAATGTATGTAAAAGGCAAAAGAAATAAAAAAGAATGCAAAAAAAAAAAAAAAAAAAGAATTCAGAGTGCCATGAAATGCAGATAAAAAGGCCAGAGACAATGAAGTGTAAACAGAGTTTCATAAAAGGCAACAGTGCCATAAAGTGAAATTAAGAAAATGCAACAGAAAAAAAAAAAAAAAAAATCTTTAGCCTACAGATTTAAGAACAGTCGGGACTGGAGCTGTTCTCATGTGACTGGGGAGTTTGTTCCATGAGTGAGGACTGGCCGTGTTTTGTCCAGACTTAGGGACTTGGGGTTTCACTTCAACACTGGGGTGGATGGGGGACACAGCCCCCACCCCCACCCCAGCATGCTATCCAGCCTTTTGCCCTGCTCTCCTTGAGATGGAGCCCACAAGTAAAAAAAAAAAAAAAAAAAAAAAAAAAAAAATTGCAGGTTGCAATTTGCATTGCAACAGGATAAACCATTCATATATGTATTTGCTTAACGTGACAAATAATAGAAGAATTTAAAAAATCGGTAGAAAAAAATAAATGGATAAACTTAATATAAGAGGCACCATCCTCAATGGTAAATGACTATAAAATAGGGATGAGATGATATGCTTATCTCATGATACAATACATGATTTGATACAACCTCAATACAATGTAGGTATACTGAAAACAAAGTATGACAACACAGAACTGTGTGTTTATTTTTCACCCATAAAATCTAGAAGTAAATATGTAAAGTATTTTTTTTACAAAGTGCAAAACAGCCTTTGCTGTTCTGACATTTTTGTCTAATTGAAGAGAAAAGATTTTGCCTGTGTATGAGAGGGTAACCTGAAACTGTCCAAACAGGAACCTTGAAACAGACATAGGCAGCACAATGTTGAGCCAAGTTCACACACAGCTTCTGATGGCCAAATAGTAGCGTATTGTGATTTTAGCAAGAGGAGAAAAACATGTAGAGTGAGGTGGGGAGTGACAATGCGCTTTGAAAAGTGTTATGCCCAAGTCATTGTTATGTACCGGAAGTCTCTGTGACACCTGAATTTGAAGCTAGCGCACCCAGGTTCACACAGTAATTATAAGCCATCTACAAATGTTGTAAAAAATGTTTCTGTTATAATGTAACTGCAAAAAAACTGCATTCATTTGTAGTCATCATTTTTCAAATAGGGACATGCAGATAGATGAATCTGATATCCTTGTTTTTATTAATTTTCTACATGCATGTCATGCTATTACTGGCTGGGACAATCCTCCTCATCTCGACACCAAACCCCCGCCCATAAAAAAAAAAAAAAAAAAAAAAAAAAAAGCTACAGCGTTGTGTGTCATTAGCCCGCCCCTGATGAGCTGAGATGTCCCACAGGTTCATGCTGTATGAGCCTGTCTGCTCAGTAATGGAGTCACTCCTGTCATTAAGAGTAGGACGTGAGATTTTTTTCTCACACAATCCCAGGCAGCAAACACTGTGGCAAATCCAGCAATGCTGGCTCTCCAAGATAAGAAAAATCCAAATGAAGAGTTGGATTCACACTGATACCATCATCTCTACTGAAAGGCAAGATTCCATGTGGGCCGTCTGTCCAGGGTTGGTTTCAGAGTAACTCGTAACGTCAGCAGCTGGCCTCACAAGAGTCATCTTGGATGTGCGTGTCCAATATGAGTTCAGCACGTGAATATGTCTCAGATGTAGTAATGATAAGAAACATCTGAGCCATTCTTTTGCTCCTACTGCAGCCCTGTATCAAGCCAGAGCATGGAACAGACCTGCTCTCCACCGTTTGCTAATGTTAGCTTTATAGCTATTGTTGCTAATCACCTGTCAATCAAACAGTGTGGGCAGGACTGTGAAATCTTTTTTCTTGGCTCTTCTGTTGATGGGGTTTGAGTTTCTCTAGGTGGTGCTCTTTGTTTGTCTGTTCAGTCATGTTGGCTATAATGGCCCAAACACAGCGTCCCTTTGCGTGGAACAAGCAGGGTGGACGCTCGCCGGCGCCCCCTATGTTAACAACCATTACTATCTTGATAATGAGCCTCAAATGAGCTTTAAATAAAACTGCAGCACTGACTTCAGAGCTGCTTTTTGTTGCTCAGTCACGTTCAACTGCCTCAAGATAGCAATGCAGCATTTTAAGAGCAACGCCTCAGATGGACACCAGAGACTTTGCTGTCTCCATAACGTGGACGCTGGATGGGAGAATGAGAACTGTGCAGCTTGCTAGAAAAAAAAAAAAAAAAAAAATAGAAAAAACACTTGAGTTGTGCCTGGCGCTGCCTCGCACCAGGTCTAAGATAGTTCCCGTATACTGGCTGATCAAACCAACAAATACACACAGGGCTGGACAACATAGACAATAACTGAAACTCAATGCAAAGAAAACCTGATCCCCCATGCTGTGAGAGCTCTTGGTATGGTCCATTGGCTTTTACCTCTGCATAAAAGCAGGCTCAATCCTCAGTTCCAGCATTTGCCAGACCAAACTCTAGACTAAAACTAACAAAATTCAAATGGCAAAATGTGGCGAAGACTAAAATGTGTTTTTGTCAAAAGATTAAGACTAAAACTAATTTAAAATTAGCTGTCAAACTGAACACTGATGGATATAGGCTGAATCACTGTTGTGTCACAAATATTTATTTAGATGAAAAAATATGGAGTTTTAGTTTTAGTCAAAAGACAAACAGCAAAATCACCCATATGGAGTTGTTGCAGCTGATGGTTGGCTCTAGAGCTTACATCATTTTTTTTTTTCTTCAAACTGAAGTTTCTGAAAGAGGATATTTTGTTTATTCATTTCTTTTGATCCCTATTCACAGCCAGTGTGGCCTTACAGAGGCAGGATTTGCTGAATGTGCCACACCAGGCTGCCAACACATCATGAACTTTCATGTACAGCAATGTTCTTACTGACTGACTGATTGACTGAGCATTATTATTTCGAATATGAAATAACAGAACAGCAAAAGAGTTTAAGATAAACATAAAAAGTGCGTATTCAAAAAGGAGTGAGAAGAAGTATAACTTATGTACTCCCCTTTTCACAATTACTCAGTTAATGCACACCCACAATATATACATAATCCATATCCATGTACATACACATAGCATATATACACTTTTTTTTTATGTATGCATCTTTATACACATAATAATAATACTCCCCACCCCCTGCGCACACACACACCCACACACACCCACACACTCATTCATGCATGCATGAATGAAAAAGAAAATGAAAGAAAACAGAGAGCAAAAATAGATATACATGTAGTAATATGAACAAAACCCAGAAAATATACAAAAATATAAATAACATTATTCATTAACCTCATACCTCATGAAGATTCTTTCCTTCACCCCACAAATTGATACAAAAGCCTTTCCTAGTAAAGAGAAGAGACCGTATCAGTGATTTTCAATGTTTGGCCTGTTTACTACAGTTTCCCCACATGTTACATTGTAACAAACCATTTGGCAAATCATGTGAGGGTACTAAAGATTTCACAAAACAGCCAAATTATAATGTTCTACCTCTGTGGCTAACAAAATCCCCTCAAACTTTTATTGATTTATTGATTTATTGATTTTTACACAAAATATAAAATTGTATCAGACAATTCAACTGAATGGCAGCACAGACAAATTATTTTCTTTAAAAATATGGATGAACCGGTGCAGAATTCAGTTGGGTATCAGGCCAGTCCCTGTCATTCCAGTTGAGTTGGGTCTGCTTTGAAACAGACAGAGTGCTGGCTCGTGGTACTTTAGTGCCCACATTCCTAATCCTCACCTTCACCACACCTGCCTTACAGTCAACACTTCGGGCAAAAACACAGAAATGTGGAATGGTAAGACATTGCAGACAGCAGACTAATTATGAATAGAACGTAATTTTGTGTGTGCCCTCCAAAAATAAATTGCCGCATGACACCTCTGGGCTGTTTAAACATTTCCTAAGGGACTATTTTCCAATGGAGAGAGTGTTCTCTGCCCAATTTCAAAAATTTACAAAAAATGGGATGTGCTGCTGCTTTTACAAAAACGAATGTGGACGACTTTATTACAGTGATGGAATACTATTAGCAGAAATGTCATTTTGCAGATATTATGTTAAAGATGCAAAATCACCGGGATGGCAAAAGTTATCGCAAGGCGCTTTAAGAGTGGAATGGAATGAGCGAAGCCTTTCAGCAGCATGGTAGTTCAGCTTTGCATGGAATAATAGTCCTTGCTGATGTCATCTCTGTAGTTCCTTGCTGCTGAACACACACACACACACATACACACACACACACACACACACACTACTACACACTCTAAAGATAATGATTTTACATGCGTCAGTGTCGCGGTCCATCACCTGCATTGCAGTGATTCTCTTTGTCAGCTGGTGTGTTTGAGCCGTGCCACACACACACTACAGCAGGATTTATTAGTACAGTCAGTTTGGAGTCCCACGCTGCACAAATCAATAATGTTGTTGTGGTAACTGTTGCCAGGAGGGACGTGACAACATGGCTGAATACACCTTCTGCTGAAAATACAAATGAGTGAAGTGAGTGAATGTATGGTTGGGTTTGTAGTACCTGCCACACAGTAGAGGTAGTTCAAAGTGCTTTACAGAACGAAAAAAATCCAAATAATTAAATAACAACGATAGTATAAATATATTAAAATAAAACCTTTAAAAGCAAAGAATACACAAAGAATTGGAGCACCACCATTTGTAATAATGCATTATTTTTATTCCATTATTATAACAAATTGGTTTTGCCAAAACAGGCAGGTTACACAACAATAGAGGAAATTTAAAACATTCCTCTTATGAGTCAGATTCTCTGTACTGACAAGCATTTGTCGGCAAGACATGGTCAAACTGATTCAACTGTTTAACTGCTGAAAGGAGGTGGGCTTTGGCCTTGGGCAAATCTGCTACATCCCATTTTTTGTAAATTTAGTTTCCCAGGTAAGAGCGAGTGTGCTCTTTTCCTGCTGCAGTCTCGCTCAGTTACACACATTCATGCTCGTGTTCATTTTGTTGACTCAAACTATGACTAAAAAGACACAAATGAGATAAAAACAAAACAAAAATCAACCTTTATCGACCAAAACTATGACAAAATATAATGACATTGTTGTCGACAAATAAAAAAAAAGAAAATGTAAGAACCTCAGTTGGAAGAGAACAGACAGATGGACAAACACTATATCTGGCATCATGTACAGTATTAAAACAAAAGCTGGATACAAACACAAGAAAACAGAAACAGCAAATGCCGATCATTTTGTTTAGAAAAGTTGTTACAAATAGTTTAAAGAGGAATTTACAAAAAATGAAAAATGATTCAGCGGAGCTAGACTAACACTGCACAAATAAAACTGCTATAAAACACCACTGTGATACTGTTTGATATTTATTATGTAGTCTATCTTAAAATGCATGTGCTTCTATGATATTGTATTGTATGATATTAAGGCAGTTGCTGTTTGTTTAAAAGCAAAAGAAAATTAGCAAGAGCGACAAACTCAGTGTGCAATACATCTTTTGTATTTTCACCATGAAATATGATTATGCCAGTCACACTGTCCTTATCAAATACACACACACACACACACACACACACACACAATCAGATGACTAAAATGTGGCTAAAACTAAAATGCATTATATTCTAAAGACTAAAACTAAATCAAAATCAAAATAAGTTGTCAAAATTAAACAGTCCTCTGCTCTCTCTCTCTCTCTCTCTCTCTCTCTCTCTCTCTCTCTCTCCCTCAGTTTTTCTGCCTTCCTTATCTCAGCAACAATGCCTGCTTTGTGGTAATAGAGAGATTTGTTGCACAGCCTTCGACTAACAGGAACACAGTATCTTTACATTGGCTGACTTAGATGGATACTTGGTTGAAATGTTTCTTCGCCACAGTATACATAACAAGTGGAACTTTTGTTCTGAAATAAGATATCAAACATTAGAAAAACATGGCAATTGTAGTAGGATTAATGATACCAATGAAACCACATAATTTATGTCCCTATGATTATCTACTTTGTATTAATATACAAAGTGGATCTTTGATGCCAGTAGTCCTTAGCCTTTCAGCTCACAGCTCCCAAAACAAATAGAGTTTGATATCAATAGAAATTTTAATTTGGTAAGGTTAGAGGAAGGTTAGGTTTAGGCATCCGTCACCCCGCCTGCTATCTAGTGTGGACTTCAGACTAAGGGATTACAAACATTTTTGTGATATGTTATAAACAAACGTAATCCTGTTTAAATTGTTCATATTTCTATTTTTTTTATAATCCTTGTTTATAGTGCTTATATTGCTTACTGCTGTTTATCATCTGTGTATACTGTATATTTCTTCTAAATTTGCACATTGACCTACCTCTATGCACATTTTATACACCCATGCACACGTTTTTTTTTTTTTTTTTTTTTTTTTTTTTTTTGCACATTGCTTTTTGCACACTGGGTTGTACTTAGATCTTATTCTGTTGTACTCAGATCTTATTCTTTATTTTTTATTTTTTATTTATTTAATCTGTAATCTGTGGACACTGCTGAAAAACTGCGAATTTCCTGCGGGATGAATAAAGTATCTATCTATCTATCTATCTATCTATCTATCTATCTATCTATCTATCTACAATATACATTCCACGCAAAATGTAATTGAGAATGAAATGTAGTTGTATGAGAGCGAGAGAAATTTTAGACAGGGCTCCAACTGTTTGTATAACTGAGTAGTTGGCTATAAGCCATCTTACATCAGCGTCATACATATTTAGGTGGTGTTAGTGTTTTTTAGATAGCACTGGCATTAACTATATCTTACTCTTCTCTCCCAAATAGTAGCTAGCTAGCTATTACACTGATGGACTTTAAAGCCATTCCAGTCAAACAAAACAGTCAATGCTTAATTTCTGACACAACAGTCCACTAGGAGTTTCAATCAGATCTTCTGCTTGGAGATGCCTGCTGCAGACTGACTGGGGAGAGTGAATGTATTCTTTCAGATGCTTTTGCCTGAAGCTCAGCATTAGCCAGTGTGGAGCTGACCTCACCCTCATCGACTTGACTTTCTTTATGTTTTGAGTATATATCAAACGTTCTTAAAAAACACACTTTATATAAAAACCTAACAACAAACTATCTTAAGATTGTCACAGTAGCAGTGTATGTTAATAGCCACAGTAGCTGATGTAAACAGACGTGGAGATTTTGGATTGGGAGCGTGTCACACTCCATTGTGCAAGAGGTGAATACATAAGCCCATATATTTGCTTACTGACCACCATCTACAAATAGATACTTCATTATGCTGATGAAAAATCATTTTTGCAAGTTTCAGTGAAAAGTCAAAATATGTAAAAGGGAGATATTGTCCGCTAGATGAACTTTCAGCCTGTGTCTAGAGGCCGCCGCTTTGCTTCTTTGTCAGGATATTGGTTCATGCATGGGTCACAATCAGTTGAAACCCCTTGGCTGAAACAACACAGAACAATGAATTTGAGGTGCTGATTTTCTTTCCAAATGGACATGTAGCCTTTTGAACTCCTGAAGCGTATATATTTTGAATTGCTCTCAAGCCTGCTGAAACCTTGTAATCATCTTATTTTCTCAGAGTTCTTAATGCTTGCTTGTGTGTTTCAGTCGGGCTTGTTGCCACACAGTATCAATCCATGTAGGTACATCATTCTGAATTGGCAGCCTCCCAGACAAATCTAGAACTATTTCAATCTATGACCCAGAGAGGGAATTTTGTGTTACTCCAGTTTAAAAAGGCAAAAAAGGCAAAAAAATAAAAATAAATAAATAAATAAATAACAATAATAATAATAATAATTTTAGCTCCCAAATACCCCAGGTATTTCCCAATCAAGGACTCCAGAGTTCAGAAGTAAATATCGGAAGCTATGTTTTGGAAAGTCACTTTTTAAGTTATGATTAACTATTCTGGGCCTAGTCCTGTTTTAACACAGCAAATCCAAGTCTCACCACCAAGTCTCTGAATTTCTTGCGAACTGCGATCAGCCACAGCTGCTGGTCAGTCCTCTGCTGTACATCTGCATGACCTATTCGCTGCCTTTGACACAGTTAACCAGCAGACCCTCTCTCTGCACTCACTGAGCTTGGCTTCACAGGATCTGCCCTCCGCTGGTTTGACTCCTACCTTTCAGGGAGATCCCTCAGAGTGTCATGGAGAGGGGAAGTGTCTAAATCCTACTGCTTGTCCACAGGGGTTCCTCAAGGCTCTGTGCTTGGTCCTCTTCTCTCTGCAATATACATCTCCTCTTTCGATGCAGTCAGCTGCTCACATGGCTTCTCATACCACTCTTATGCTGATGATACCCAACTGTCCGTATTATTCTGGCCAGACAACCCCACAGTCTCGGCTCAAATATCGGCATGCCTCACTGATATCTCTGCATGGATGAAGGAACGCCACCTTCAGCTCAACCTCTCAGACTGAGCTCCTCATTTTCCCAACTACTCCCTATGTACAACAACAGATCAGGATCCAACTGGATTCTACTCAGCACATTCCCGCAAAAACTGCCAGAAACTTGGGTGTCATGATTGATGACCAACTGAACTTGAAGGAACATGTGGCCTCTGTGGCTTGCTCATGCCAGTTTGCCCTGTACAACTTAAAACGAAAAATCAGACCATACCTGTCTGAACATGCAGCACAACTCCTGGTACAGGCCCTTGTGATTTCACACCTTGATTAGTGCAACTCCTTACTGGCAGGGCTCCCGGCAGACATGGTCAAGCCTCTGCAGATGAACCAGAATGCAGCGGTGTGTCTAGTCTTCAACCAGCCCAAAACAGCTCACGTCACTCCACTGTTTATAGTCTTCCACTGGCTCCCAGCTGCTGTTTGCATCAAATTCAAGTCCTTGACACTGGCCTACAAAGCAGCAACCAAAACTGCTCTTACGTACCTGGACTCCTTCTTTCAGGTTTATGCTCCCACCCAGCTAGACTCTTCTCCTCTGTGGTTCCTTAGTGGTGGAACGAGCTACCAAACTCCATTTGATCCACAGTGTCCCTCTCAGTTTTTAAGAGAAGCATTATTTTCATCCTTTCCACTAAACTGTATTAAAATAATGTATTTTCATTTTAAATGTGGTTGTCTGTGTAACACGTGTAGGAAACAGGTATACCATCAAATCAAACTAGCAGCCCACCTACTCTATGGGCTTCCAGATGAAGTATGGACTTATGGACTGCAGATTTTTAGTGGCCATGCCAAAATCTAAAACAAATATAGCAGTCTAAGCACCGTTCTCTGTCTTGTTACTCTATTCTATCCACAAAACACCCACCAAAGTTTTAATAATGTCAGCCAACTGTTTTGCAAAATGCCACATATAATGTAGTAATAATGTGAAAAATAGTCTTGGTAAGTGGTTATACTACTGACCTTTGAAGTGTGCTCAACAGTAAACAGGCTTTGTACTTAACAAGATCAAATGTTCTTATAAGATTCCATAGGAAATGTATATGGGTCATTATTGACCCTCTTATGGAAACATGGAATAGTACTACAAAACATGTACTTCCTTGAAAAGTACAAAAAGTCAACAAAAAAGTGCGCTTGTATCAAAAACAAGATTTTTGAGGAATACCTAAACCATGAAAAGATGAAATCTATTCATTGCAAAGATATTGCAAAAAAATTAAAAAAAATACATAACAGGACATGACATGTCTCATTTTTGACCCACTCTATCTGCGGGTTAAAATAAGGTGGGATGGTTCTTTTTAGGGAATCATAAACCAATAAACAAATCTGTAATTGATTCATTTGATAAACAGTGAGGATACCTAGTTGAAAAACACTAAAGCTGGGAAGCGTGTCTTTAATATTCACAAATGATCCTTCCAGTTGCTTGGTAGATGCTTAGTAGAGTCAGGCAAATTTCGGTGGCTTTCCCTAAGGCCTCATGCTCGCTGCACCACCTTTGATGAATTTCTGGCGACTTGCAGCCTGTTTTTTGAGGCTGACAACACGGACAGCATGAGAACAAAGCTGTGAATATTTGCCAAGAAAGCCTGCTGCAGAAAGAGCTGCTTCCCCAGGCTGGATAATTACATTCCATGCAGACGATAACGGGGGAATGTGGGCTCTCCACTGCAGCTCAGCGCTCTGCTCGTCTACATTGTTATTAAATCCAAGGCGGAATGGAAGCTGCTGATCGCTGGGATTGCTTGTTTGCAATGCTCTACCCCTTTCAGGTGTGACAGGGTCTTGTCTTGTGTTTGACCCTGTGTTCACCTGTTGAACCTGGAAGATGTGGCTGAAGGGATGTAAAGACACAAAGGACAACACCCTGTTTCTGCTCAATATTCAAGGGCCGTGCACTGTAGATAGGCAATTGAACAATAATAACATGGCCAAGAATGTATTATCATGCCAACAGTTTTATTCTAAAATGAGATCTATAAGAAAAAAGACCTACAACATGATTAATAGTAAATAAAAAAAAATGATCATAATAAGAAAACATGTTATTATCCTTTTAAGGAATAGTTTTCTTTACTATGCTGCTTATATTGTTGTAATACAGATGGTTTTCAAAGGTGGGTCCTCCATATGGTCATATGGTCATATGGCCATATGGTCCTCAGCAAAATGAGGAATAGCATAATTTCTCTTTAATGCTTGTGAAAGAAATCTGACATTGATTCAGCATCAGCATCACTGATCTGACCTTAAAATATGTCACTGTAATCTATAAATCTATAAATGTAGTTCTCCTGTCATTTAAAAAACAAACATTGTTCCTAATTCTCTAATCATTTATGTTTTTTTTAATTTATCTATTTACTTACTTTTTTGTGCTAATTTTTTTTTTTTTTTTACTAATTTCTTGCAAATGTTCAAGTGATTTCTGGCTAATTTGCTCATTGCCTTTTCCCCATGTGTTTGAATGATAATTGAAAGATAAGTTAATTTGCTAGAAATCACTATGACACAGAAATATGTATCAGGGATTATTTTGCCATCAACAAATCAAAATATTTTCTCATATTTGAGGGCAAAATGACTTCAAGTGGGGGTCCAAAGCTTCATGAGAGTCAGCTTGGGTTTCAGAACATGAAAAAGGTTGAAAAGTGCTGTGCTAATGCATTCATTATTGGTTGCTGAAGATAAAGGATGGAGTGTCAGATACATGCTGAAAATGCATACTATTATTAATTACCTTCTCCTCTTACAGGAAATTTGATGACTATAGTTCATTTTCTCACCGATATCTGAAAAAAGCATCCTGTTTCCTCAGAATATAGGTTTTGAAGGCTTATATTTTTGAAGTGAATATTTCAATATCTTCATATTTGATCATTTTCACTCAACAAAATTCCCAAATATTGCAAGAGTTGTTATTAAAATGTGAGTTTTCTTGTCAGGCTAGGAAGCCTCTGATGAAGCATCACAGGACACTAAAACTGTCCACTGGAGCCCAGACTAATGAATTTCTTTTCAGTGGGTTAGCACCACTTTGAACAAAGTGACACAGGTTTCATTTCAGGCTTCTAATAAACTCCTCCCACATGACACTTGGGATGATTTCTCTGGTCTGACATTTGACATAAAACTCAAATTGAAACTCAAAAAGAATCAAATATACTGGCCAGCTGTGACCAGCGAAGAGCTGCCTTCATATCAGAGGTGACTGATACCCGGTTTGAAATGAATAGACCATCAATGCCTTGAACCACCATGACATGAGCAAAATTCACTTGATTTCTTTCAAAAACAATTACGGGAACATTAGTAAAAAATTATCCCAAAAATCAAAAAATTACCAGAAAAACAACAAACAAACAAAAACCAACTAGAAAATTATCCCACCCCTCCAAAAACTGCACAAAAGCAGAAAAGATGATGATATAATGATCAACAAATATACTGAAAATCAACAAGACATTAGTAAAAAGTTTTAAAAAATCTGAAAGTTAGTAAAACATCAGATATTTAGCAAACAAATTTTTTTTTTTTTTTTTTTTACAATAAGAAGTAAAGGTTTTTGTAAAGGTGAAATAAATCCTTTTGCAGAAAAAAACACAGGCACACCAGACTGCTGCACCAGGATTTCCAACACATTTACATTTTTCTGAGTTTTTTTTTTTTTTTTTTTTTCTTGGCTGCCACTGAATGTCCGATTCCTCCTGGATAGGAAGCGCACCAGGTCGCCGAGACCTCTCGCTTCCTCCTCGCCTCCCTCCACCCTCCACCCCCCTAGATGAGTCCGGATGAGTGTGTGGTCTCCAGATTGGGTTCCTCTCCTCTTGGACAGATATATCGTTTCATTCGGTGGGACAATAATTCTGTCAGGCCCGTGTCAGATGAATGTGCGTCCGGGCCTATTAGCACCACCAGGGCCGCAGAATTAACTGACGGCCGTGTCCTTCGCTTTACACACGCACAGTATTATGACAGCGGGGGGAAGGGGCTCAATCTGAAACACACTTACAACCCCCCGCCCCCCTCTACCCAATCCCAATTACAGCAGCCATGCATGGGGGCGTGTGTGTGTGTGTGTGTGTGTGTGTGTGTGTGTGTGTGCGTATGTGTGTCTGGGAGTGGGTGTGGGCAGTTTAGGGAGACGTGAGCAGGTTAGAGAGGTCATCGGTGTCGCTCATAAATACAAGGTGACGAGACACCAGCACCCCGAACACTGGCACATCACACATGACACCAACACACACACACACACACACACACACACACCTTCCTCTGCCTCTCTCTCCCCCTTCTTTACGGTCACTCCATTTTCCTGTCCATCTGCGGGTGTTCTTTGTGGGATGTTACTTTGAGTTTGAGTGGCATTAGATTGATAGCTGCTCCAAAGTGTTGTTTAATTTTTTTTTTCAGCAGTCCAGATTTAACGGCTGAGCAAGTTTGCACATACAAGGAACGCTCACCTATAGCAGGGCTTTTCAAACGTGATCAGGGACACACCGTTTCCCAAGCATTTAAGTAACAGCAAAATTAAACAATTCCTCATTTTATTTATTTTTTTTTTATATATATGCGTTTATTATTTTTTGACAGCAACAAACAAACAAACCAACAAAACCAGACTCAGCACATCCTTGATAATAACAATAACCATGGTCATAATTACATCAAAATTAAATACAGAGCAGTTTTACAAAAGAAAAACACACAAAAAAAAATCAAGTGTGTATACATATTGAAAAAGAAGAGAAAAGAGAACACAGCAAGGTGCTTTGCATTGTACACAGTTAGTCCCTGCAAAAAAGTCAGAACAGGGTCCCAGGTCTTAACGAACCCATCTCCTCCAGCTTTCTTATAAAAGCTCAGTCTCTCCAGATGTACCGGGTTTGCCCGTTCTCTCAGCCACAAATCAGACGTGGGCACAGAGTCCGTTTTTCACAGTCGCCTGATGAGCTTATTCGCAATTGCCATTCCAAACAAACAGCCATCTTTTCATACTTATTGGCAAAAGATAAGGAGCTTGTTGCTCCAATAACGGCTACGAGCGAATCAGGTTCAACAATTCCTCATTTTGCTGAGGACCCCCTTAAAGACCATCAAGGACCGCCGGGAGGGGCCTTAACTCCACTTTGAAAGCAACTGTCCTATAGCTCACTAAACATGAAACAATACACGATTATAGAAAACTGAGCATATCAATTTTGCTGCTGACGTATCATCTCTGACTCTCTCTGTGTTTCTGTGTCTGTCTCTTTGTCTGTCCACCTGCCCGTCCATCCGTCTGCTTTCCTGGAGGTGGGAGACCAAATGAAGCTCCTTCATAACTGCTGGTCTGAGCTGCTGGTCCTGGATCACATTTTCCGACAAGTGCAGCACGGCAAAGAAGACAGCATCCTGCTGGTGACTGGCCAGGAGGTACAGTGGAAACTAGAGATGCGCTGATATCGATTTCTCAGGGCCAGTACTGATTATTAGTAATCAAGGACACTGATATGATATTTGTTTGTGGCAAATTTGAAAAATGCAGTTTCAGAATTTACAGTATTAGAAACGCCAGCACAAATCTTGTTTTGGGTTAAGAAATGTAAAGTGGTTAAAAAAAAAAAAAAAAAAAAAAAAAAAAAAAAAAAAAAAAAAGACCAGATATTAGATTTTAAAAGCAACAATAAAAAAATAAACTTAAAAATCTTACAAGAAAACTATATTACTAGCTATCTGATTGTCAAAATGATATATTTAAAGGTCAGATCAGTGATGCTGGGTAAGATTTCTTGTGTTAGGCTGCGTTCAGACACCTTCAGCAAGTATTAAAATCCAGTAAAATTGAGATGAAATCCAGGAAAATCAGTTAAAATCCAGTAAAACTGAGATGAACCTTCTGTACTTGAATAAAATAAAAAATCCAGTGAAAAGGGAAATGAAAATTGGAGGCATATTCTCTGAAAGTGTCCCCGCTCACTGACATTCCCCCTGCTGTCATTCAAACGGAGAGCTTTGAGGGAGTAGTTTTCATATCAGCCATTATGTAAATCAAAATTATGACATCAGTTACTAGAAAAATCCAAATATCGGCCTTAATTGGTCAGTCCCTAGCAGAAACCCCTTTCCAGAATGGCCCTGTCAACACAGTACAGAGCTGGTCACATTCACTTCACTCCATTAAAATGTGTATTTCCAAAGCTCTTGACTGCATGTCTGTTTCAGAGATCATTCAGGAGAGAATTCACTTGCTTGTTTTTTTGATCATGTGAATTAAATCACATGTGGTTTTGGAGCACATGTGATCTACAACCATGTGTGAGTTAATTATTTCACATATGATTTTCGTGTTGATTTTTCCTCATGTAGAACATGAGGAACATGAGAAAGGAACATGAGAAACACATTTTCCAGAGCCACATGTGGTTTATTTGACATGTAATTTCATGTTGTTTTCACATGTGGAAATTCTAGTCCAGAAGCCAATCATATGTGAAATGCTAATTCACATATGACTTTTCTTTTCACATGTGGAAATTGTCAATCATGTTAAAATAGCAAATTACATGTGAAAATATCTAGTTCACATGTGATGCTTTTTCACATATAAAAATGGAAAATCACATGTGAAAAGTTAAAAGTTTACATGTGATATTATTTTCTTTTCACATGTGAAAATTTTACAGTGAATATTGGCAGTCACATGTGAAAATCGTGAATCAACATTTGAAATTCACATGTTAAAAAACAAACTAAACAAATAAACAAACAAAAAACCCACAAAAAACCTGTAAGTATTATTGCACATATTCTGTTTCCCCCAGAGTTCGGCTCCACCCCAGCCCCCCTAACCCCAGCCCACCCACCCAATCACCACCACAACCTGCTCAGTGTTCAGAAAGCTTCGTCATACCAGAGGTGGTCAACCTTCACTGGTCTGATATCTAAACTGTAATAATTATTTAAAAGCTAATATCAGCTGCTGTAAAAGGAAACTGAGAGGCTTGGCTGTCTTTCTGCTGCTGTTTAAAGTGATTCAGCTAATTTCAACTTAGATTCCTGAGCGCGGTGGCTACATAATGTTTTCATGTACTAACCAAGTGAACACGTCCAGTTTAAAAATGTTACATATATTTACACATTGATGACATTTGAGTTCATTGTGAAATATCGATCAAATGATGGGATAAAGGCAGTTGATCACAAAATGATGCCATTTTAGATGATAATCAATTTCAGGTTGGATGGGTAATGTCATATATATATAAGATTGGGTGATGAGCACAAATTTTTATTTTTTTAGAATACAGTGTAACACTGCAGTGTATACATGGTACATGTTATATATACACGGTATACACGGTATATGTTGGAGTGATTTTTTTCATATACAGCTGTGTTTGAAAGTGACACATATCTTTCGAAAGTGATAAGTAGCACAAAAGATTCTTTCAGAGCTAACAAACAGAGAACCCTCCAGAGGTGCTGTTTCTTTCCACTAAAATTCCTGCCCTTCGGAAGCACCTTGGACTTGTCTAGGGATAATTGAGGCACTTGTGGCATTTTTTTTCTCAAGGATGTATGAAGCTTTGGACATACACTCTGTGTTTCCAGGTTGAGCTGTCGACCATCCTGTCCCAAGCCGAGGCCACTCTGACTGGCCTGGTCCAGAGAGGTCAGGAGCTGGCGGCGAGGCTGCAGGCGTTGCAGGTCGACCGCAGAGAGATCGCCTGCTTTAAATTCCTCCTCCTCTTCAACCCCAGTGAGTGGACCTCCTGTTTGTGCATCATTCTGTCATTAATGTGCATGTCACCAGAGGTGTAGTGGTGAATAAAAAAGTGGAGAAACCATGATCTCCAGTTAGTGTGACCTTCCACAAGCGTTTAACCCATTAAACCCTGAGCCAATTCACTTGATAGCTTTCAAAAACATGGGCGAAAATGTGATGAGCAACTCAACAAGAAATGACAAATTACAAAAAAATGTAACCCCCCCTCCACAAAAAACAGTAACAAAACAAACAAAAAGTAAATAAAAGTTATGACAACATTTGACGATCTGCATATAGATAAAACCTTCTTCTCTCACATTGTCTCACCACCCTCCACCCTAGGTGCAAACTCAGAATCTTAAATGTCCTTCCAAGTGAGAAAACTGTGTGTGTGTGTGTGTGTGTGAGAGAGAAAGAGAAATAAATGTTAATGATTGCCTCTGTGTTTTACTTCAGAGGTGCTTGTGAATAAAAATTTGAAAGGTTATTTCAAATTTGTGAATTTTCTCGGTGTTTTACTTTTAATCCGGATCACGCAATAACAATACTAATCTTAATCGCGGCCAAAGATGATTTCATCATACATGATTGCATCATGGTTTTCTGCACACTTGTGGGACTGCCTGGTGTGCAGTAGGTGCCCTTTTTATTTTTTTTTGCCCCTGCGCTCAAACAGCCTGAGTCCGCCACTGTTTGCTCAATTGTCCCTGAAATTCAAACTCCCCAAAATGCAGTTTTCAGATATTTTTGCCAGGAAAAACATTAAAGATTTTCTGTTGTCTCCTCCTAAAGCTCTTGAGGTAATATAGCTGAGACCAGTGTCAAGAACAAAGGGGTTGTTTCCCATCTATATGCACTTATCACAAACCTGACACCATCTCATCTCATCTATTAGTAATATAGCAGCGTGCAACTGAATGAGATGATGAGTTTCAGGGGGATGAGTGCGGCAAAGTTTTACACAGAATCCGCTCCTCCTCCGTCTCCACCCACCACAGTCTTCAGCTTCAGCTCACTCATCGAACATCCTGGACCAAGGTCAGGCTGTCTAAAATTAAACCCAGCACCGAGCCTCTATGTCACAGATCCTCAAGCAGTTCAGGGTAGGAGCTAGTTATAGAAAATCAAAGGCGGCCAGGGGCCACTGAATAAAATGAGCCATTACTGACGTCTCTCCTTTCAAAATGTATACATCCCAAATAACTGTCCTGCTGTAACTAACAAGCATGGTAAAACATACCATGACATGAGGCACTGGCCACAACAACAGTAACTTCTTTGCCTTTGAACCAGCTGAAACCATTATATATTTAAAATTACATTACAAAATAGATTTTAAAAAAATTGCAAAAAATTTGTAAAAACAAAATGAAACAAAACAAAACAGAAAATGGCCAGAAAAACAGCAAAAAAGAAAATGACCTGAAAAACATATTTGTAATGATTATATTATGGTGTATTTCAGAATACATTTTAAGAATATTGTGAAATAATTCCCCTCAAACATGAAAAATAAAAAGGACTGAAGTGAATTTAGTTCAGATGGTGAAATGTCTTTCACAGCAAAAGCTCTAGAGGGATTCAAAGGGTTAAAGGGAAACCCCCGGGATTGCAGTTACCTCCGCACATATACTTTGGGATTTGATTGGCTTTTGGGAGGGGGAACCATCAATGTCCTGGTGTTGAGTATATATGCTCTATGTGACAGATGCAAACAGGCTCCAGCTACATGGCTGCACATGGTTTGGCTTTGCCCCACATCATTTTCCCTCTGGAAGTCCATGTTTGACTGTGTTTCCTCAAAACAAATCACTGAGCTTTCCCCACTCGTTGCTCTCCTTGGCCTCTCACCCAAAAACATTCCTCAGTCCATTCCCCAGGAAGATGCTCTGGTCTTCTCCAATAGAGTGTGGATACCCATCGGGTCCCGAATGGTCCAGATGGGCTCAGGTATGAGCAGATTTGGACAAAAATTTGGAAATTATGTTTGGGTGTAGGTCAGGTTCGGTCACGTTGGCATTATTTTAGGTACACTCTACTGTAAAATAAACAAAAATGATGGACCTACAGTCTGTTCTGGGCAACTTCCTGTACAGTGGTGGAGTTTACGTTATGACGCTGAAGGCAACACGTAGGCTATTTCAGGCGGTAAATGTAACCTAGGGGTGGAGGACAAGCAAAATCTTGGACTCGGGTCGGGTTCAGACACAAAAAAGGATGCCTGCTGGGTTCGGGTCAGGCTCAATTACTACCCTCCTGTCTCAGTTCGGGTTTGGACAAAAATATGCGTCCCGATTTATATTGTTTGGGTCCCATTTATTTCTCTGTTCTGCTCCGTCAGCGGCGCCCAGCTCACTCCTTCACTATCCCACTATCCCCGTGCACCTCAGCCAGCATCACACCAACATCCACAGAGAGCACTTCTTCTTTTTTCTTCTTCTTTTTGTGTATTTGTTTCTTTTCTTTTGCTTTAGGTGTGTGTGTGTGCATTTTCTGCTGTGATAGTGTCTGATTCAGTTGCTGTCAGGGTAGTGCGAGGCTGGAGGGGAAGTCTTTGTCAGCTGTTGTTCTCTGGTCTTTTCTTTTCAAAGTGAGAAAAGTAAATAAAAGTAATAAAATACAAGAAATGAATACAAAGAAACAAAACAAGTGAGAAAATTATTAGAAAATGATAAAAAAAGAGCAAAAAAAAAAATTTCCCAATAAAACCATGTTTATACTTACTGTAATTATATGCAAACATGAGAAAATGGTTCATTTCTGTTTCTTTATTTTTTCCTTCCCCCCACCCCAAAATTAGCAAGACAGAAAAAGAAAAAATCTGGAAAACTGTATTTAGAATTATAATTGTTGTTTAAAAACAGTTCATTTCTGTTTCTTTCTTTTTCCTTTTTAATGAGCATGTATTTACATGACTTCCATCAGGTTTATCCTGCTTATTATGAATTAAGACAGTCATGATCTTCATTATAAAATGCTGGGTTATAACTAAGCACGCAATATCAGAGAGGCCTATGTCCTATATAAGTAAAAAATACACTGTAAAGGAAAATATTCTGCTCCATATTTCTGAAAAACATTTCACACCAACTACCCCGCCAGGTTTCTCTTTTTTGAGACCCGTGTATTTAATTAAAATTGATTGATCATCGATTGACATTTTCACGAAAAAAGGGGTATTTTCAAAGGCTTGATCTTAACATGAGGAGCCAGCAGCTTGGATGTTTTCAAAAGAATGGAATGGGATTCAGGTTTTGATGGGAAAAAATCAATCACGTTTATTGGGCTGCAGGGGCCAACACTGATGCTGTCTTCTGGCAGAATTTGAATAGCAATACTGACATTTTAATGGAAAAATGTCACAATCACAGATTATCTGCAGCACCTATTTATCTGGAAGGTTACAAGTGTCTTCCAAACTGGTCTATTCTTCCCTCAAATAAACACACTTAATTAAATTTCTAGGGTTGACAAAAGCCAATATTAACAAAGACATCCTGTCCCATTGTCCACTAATGGCATTCAAAAGAAGCGTAATGGATGGGTCTATCATTCGATGGCTGGACCGACATTCATGTAGCGGCTTGTGCATATGGAGAGAGCATAGATGTAGCTTGCCCGGATTCCCAGAAGTGATTGCTATTTAGTGCCGGCGAAGCAGGGAACAAAGAGCTTTTGAATAGGGAGAGCACTTGTCACAGGCAGAAAATATTTGCCGTCTTTGCTGTCGGTTTCTTTGCTCTCGCTCTCGCTCTCCCTCATCTTCAGAGTCAGGTTTGTCGGGGGTAATTTAATTGCCCTTAAGCAGTTTGAAAAGATGATTCAGAACATTGATTCAAAACATTTAATTACTGTGTGAATGGATTCTCCAGGATGGGGCTCAGCTGATGCTGAATACAAGTCCACTGGAGGGCCTGGCTATTGTCTCACATGCATACACGCGCGCGCACACACACACACACACAGAGAATCACATATACACACATATGAACATACACACTTAACGCACGCTCTCTTTATTTTATAGATAAAAACATGTTTTATAACCAAATGCAGATTATTTATACCTAAAATTAATAAAAGTTTTGTGGTTCATTTTCTGATTCATCTTTCCTTTCTGATTTTGCAACGTTGCTATGGAGAACATCAGAGTTTTGTATTCTCTGATTCCAATGGTTGGAATCAGAGGATAGATAGACTCAGTAAACGTTTGCAGTTGCTTAGTCCAAGCAAGGCACCTGCAAAACAAGGAGCTCCAACTTGATTTTACTAAGAATTTACTGGGTTCAGTATGTGCTTGTTCTGTTATGGATTCCTTGGACACAAGCATTCTATGACTTAGAACCTTGAATTTTTGGTTGAAACACTCAACTTATAATGTTCTGCCTCTGTGTGAACAAAGTCATCAGTGAATGCAGCAAATGTTTCCCAGGACTATTTTCTGACAGAGAGACCGTTTCACTCCAATGTCACGTCATCAAAACACAGCAGTGCTGCTGCTTTTAGGAAAACTAATGTGGACGACTTCATTATGGTGATGGAATACTGGTGTTAGGAAAGTTTGAAATCTGTGAAAGTTCATTTTTATATCATGGCTGGAAAAAAAAGAAGGAAAATGATATCAGAGTTCTATGATATGACTGCTTGCTTTGGAAAAAGATTTGCAGAAACATTTATAGTTTATACTTTTTGTAGATATTATGCTAATATGGATATTATGCCCTGGTATGGTTGGATATTTTTTTTCAACATCAACCTGGATCAGCATCAGATTTCTTTATTTGTTTAAATTTATTTAAATACAAGAAAGACATCAGAGCGCAGCTATTGAAACCTGAGCAAATCCACTTGATTTCTTTCAGAAATTTGGGGGAAAATGGCAATGAGCAACTTAGCCAGAAATTACCTGAAAATTGCCAAAAAAAAAAAAAAAAAAAAAAGTGGGAAAAAAAGAAAGAAAATTGTCTGAAAATTAGCCCCAAAAGTACAGAAGAAACAACAAGAAAATGACCTGAAATTTGAAAAATAAATAAATAAAATTAGAAAATCATATATATTTAAAAAAAAAAAAAATAAAGTACAGGCTCCTGGGGTGCAAAGGGTGCAACACAAGGTGATGTTCTGTCCCCACTGACGCAAAGACACATGAACGTCCAGAACAGAAGACAGCAGTGGTCTGGCCTGGTGTCATGGGAAAACACAGGGGCTCCCTGAATGATGTGTCACCCTCAGGCCCCCAAATATCTAGGGATGGTGGTGAACACTCCTTTTTTTTTTTTTAACCACATGCACATTTTCCCTCACTCATCCATACACCTAATCTGTGTGAGCAGATGTGAAGCTGCTGGAGAACCAGGCTTTCGTGGAGGGCGTCCAGGAGCAGGTGAACGGGGCTCTGCTGGAGTACACCCTGTCCACTTACCCCCAGTTCCAGGAGAAGTTTGGCCAGCTGGTGGTGCGGCTGCCGGAGCTGCGGTCCCTCAGCACCCAGGCCGAGGACTACCTGTGCTACATGCACCTGAGCGGCGAGGTGCCCTGCAACAACCTGCTGATCGAGATGCTGCACGCCAAGCGGGCGTTAGTGTGAGGACGCTTCACTGTCAATGTGGCTGTTTGATGTAAGTGTGTACGTGTGCATGTGAGTGAGAAAGTGGGTGCGAGTGTGTGAGATGAAAAAAAAAAAAAACACTAAAAAACAAAAATAGTCAGCAGCTGTGGGGATGGCAGGTTCAGATTTGGTCGTTTTGCAAGGGTTTATACAGGGGTTGGATGAAGGACCATGCGAATGATTTTGAATGTTTGGTCCGTTTGCTACAATTTCCCCACATTTTGCACCGCAACAAACCATTCTGCTAATCACGCAGGGCCACTAAACAACATACAATCAAAATATTTCGATTTTCAAATTTGAATTTATGCATGCAACACCCACCTTTATAATGTTCTGCCTCTGTCATTACTATTCCTAAACCAAAACTGATAATTCACTGTGTAAAGCAAATTCCTAGGAGTGTTTTTCTCTCCGTCTAATTTCAAGTCATCAAAACACAACAGTGCTGCTGCTTTTAGGAAAGCTAATGTGGACGACTTTATTACGGTGATGGAATACTGGTGTGAGGAAAGTTTGAAATCTCTTAAGTGGAATGAATGGAAAACAATGGCTGGATAAATGGTAGGAAAAATGATATTAGAGTTCTAAAATACAAATTTTTGCTTTTGGAAAAGACAAGCAGAAACATGAAGTATATGGATTTTGTAGATACTTTGCTAAACATGCAAAATCACTGGTATGGTTCATTGTCATCAGCCTGGGTCAACATCAGATTCCGTGTGTTGCTTGTGAAAGGCAGATGAAAGCAGCCGTTGAAACCCACTTTGGAAAAATGATATCGGACTTCTAAATTACGACTGCTTGCTTTGGGAAAAGATTAGCAGAAACACGAAGCCTATCCATTAGTGTAGATATTACGCTGAACGCGCAAAATCACTGGTCTGGTCCTTTAATCTGGCTTTGTGAGTTTGGAATTACAAATGTTCATCTGCGTTTTGAGATTCTGAACTGTAATATTTTTTCATATCCTGCAGAGCTAAGCTTATGGCGAGTTTTTAGATGGATTTTGTACCCCCCATTTTCAAAAGTCAAACTTTAGCTAACTGTAGAATTGCATTATGTGAATGACTTGTTTCTGAAACACCAGATGCTACTTTATAACAGCGGGGTCAACAGCCCAAATCCAGGGTTTTCTAGGACACATCCCAGAGCTGCCCTTCTGATGACGTGCACAGAAGCTGAAGATGTGTGCAATATGGCGCCAAATTTAAAACGAGTCAGTATTTGCAGTCATTTGCAGCTGCATTTTTGTTGAGATCAGAGCCTAAAAGTCTTTCTGATCTCAATTCAAAAGTTTCCAAAACTGACATTTTGAGATCTCTGAGTTGACGTCAAACCTGCACATCGTGTTAACCAGTAAAGGCTCACGCCAGGCCATCTGCTGTGCACGGTCAGCAGTCTTGTCGGGTAAGCTGATGGGACCTTTTAAAGCTGGGTTTTGTACCCTGTTTTCAAAAATCAAACTTTAGACTGAACCGTCAGATCGCTTGATATAATCAACTTGTTTTTGACCAAAATGCCAGATGCAACTTCATGATTCCAAGGTCAGCGACATTATTCCTGATTTTCTAGATGAAGAAAGGCTTCAAAACAACAAGGTCTTGTCAAACTAGACTAGCACTACTCCTATCTCTTCACTTCTTTTTGTCACCAATATTACAAAAAAAACTAAATATGAAAGCTATATGGGGTTCAATATAATTTTGTTTCTATCTATTTAGATGTTAATATATTTATATACAATATCAAAGCCACACATGTTAATGAGGGCACATTCTTATCTGGTTAATCATCCGACTCTTTGGTTTTGCCAAGGAAATAGAAGGAGGAGGAAGGGAGAGAGAGAGAGAGAGATGAGAAAGTGAGCAAGTGTGAGAGAAAGAGGGAGATTGACAAACGGGATGAGAGAGAAAAAGAAGGACGGAGAGAGGAAAAACTGTACGCCGTAGTGCTGTGTGGGAGAGAGTGAAAGGAAGCCATCGCCGGCCACAGTGCTGAGGATGAGGAGGAGGAGGAGGAGGAGAGCGCAATGGGAAAGAAAAGGGAGACACATCAACGTTCAAACGGAGAGGGAGAAATGAACAACAAAGACGGCATTTCTCTTTATTAAGTCGACATGTGAAAAGAGTCATTGTGAAGTGTTTTGTCCTTCAGTTTTCACCAAGGAGCCGTCCCAGGCCGGAGATGTGCCGTGGACTGACTCCACACGGCCTTTTTCCAGCCACAGACTGAGGGAAAATATGCATCTGGCAATGTATGGCACACGCTGGGGTAGAAAATGGAAGCTTTGTAAAATCCTGTCTGTGGGTTCATGTCTCTGAGGGGAAAGAAAGTGGACCCTTAAAAGGGATCTGTTGTGTTCCACGCTCCCATTTGTGTTGCTTTTCAACACAGTGTATGCTGATTCAAGTTTGACTGTTATGTGTTTTTTTTTGACAGATGATATTATTTTGAATTCAGGCAATATTTGGTGCCGATATTCAACATTAGGTTTGGCCATTTCATAGCCCAGAAAATTTTCCAAAATGTTGTTTTCCATGTTTTCCTCCAGAACTATATTCTTATCAGTGGAAGGAGGAAAAGCCCCCAAAGCGGCATTTAGACCATTAAAAAAAATTCTATTCAAACCAAAATAATGTTTACAGTTAACATAGAACATTCATGTTTATTTGTGGCGAATTTGACCAAAATGGGTTTTTGGAAGTGTCTCGTTTTTAATAAAAGGCTAATATCGCCCCAGTGTTTCAGCAAATATCTGTAACCCTATTAAAAATTTCTATTCAAACCAAGGTAAATAATGATTGCAATTAACATACACTATTCATGCATATTTATTGGAGAATTTGACCAGAATGTATCACTGACGTCAGCTTATGCTAACACATGCATGACTGTCATAATCCCATTTTTTAATAAAACACCCAGCAAACTGAAATATTACTCTAATCCTGTTGTTAATAATGGCATAAATTGTTTCAATAGGAGTGACTTTGGCACTTGTGCTGCAAAGTAACACTAATCTATTTTGTCCCAATCTGGACACAGGGAGATGTGTTGGGGGAAAAAAAGCCAGTTTCTTCTTAAAAGCGCATCCGTCTCAGTGATTACAGCGTCGTCAGTGATACAATCACTGAGGATGAATTGGAAACATGGTGATACAATTAAAGCATTATGAACACCTGTATGATTGTGTGGCGGAAGCATTTCACTGTGGACATTGCAAATCATTCCTCTTTGCTCCATTGATGTGGCAGGATCAGGCCTTTCCAGTTATTGTAGACAATCACTCAACCTGCCTTAACTTAATGTCCGCCTGAAGACACACACACACACACACACACACACACACACACACACACACACACACACTTTGGTTCTGTAGTTCAGACTGCAGTGTCTGCGATCACTCTGTACAGTATATTTATATTGTGAAGTGAATATCTACTGCAAGATGAAGATACATTTCAACACCGGAAAAGTTCTCCGCTTTATGTTGAGGTCAAAATGCTACTATTGTGGAACTGATTCTCTTGATATTGCCTTTGTTTTTTGCTCTTTGTTGGGTTTGTTTCCTGTGAGTTGACAGTCCGTCCCCTGTCTTAAACTGAAGTGCTTTTCTCACAAAAGAGAAAGTGACCAAAACAGTTTGTTTTTCTTTTAAATATATTTTATTGTAATAGCATCAGACCAATAAAATTCAGTGAAGCTCCACTTCCGTGTTGCTTATTATTGCAGAACCATTCATCCTATCATCTTTCACACACATAAAGATGTCATATATACAGTACAATTCAATGTAATATTATGTGTGACTATAGTATAGGCATGTGCTATAGCAAAATATTAAACATATATTTTGGAAAGAAATCATTAGCTGAAATCATCATTCAGTATTCTAAAATAATGAGGACCCTGCATGTAAAAGTGTTATCCTTTTACCAAACAATGACTTCCTCCTAACATTTAACATTTAAGTACCATGATTTATATTGTTAGTATTGTTTTTCCAAATCAAACATTTAGATAAATTTTTTCAAATGGACATTTTATTTAGGAAGAAAAGACTTGGCACAAAAATGAAAAAAAAAGGCTCAAAAGGCCAATGACATTTGAACAATTCACAAATATATTTGTGAATATGAACTGATTTAGTGAACAAAACTCGACAGGTCGTTATCACAACCTAGCAACACAATTTAAGAACACATTTAGCAGGACTTTGGGGTGGCTAACATTTTTTTTTCTTTTTTTTTCTTTCTTTCTTTCTTTTTTTTTTTTTTTACATACATACATACATACATACATACATACAATGCATATGCATCAGAGAGTATGTTATATATCCTGGCAAAGGCATGACGTCTACAAAACCAGTTGAGGCACTACACCAACCTACAAACTGAATTTACAGATGTAAATGTAATATGTAGTAACAATGTTCAATATGTAGTAACAGTTTGAGACACTGTAAATAATGGCTCTTTGTTTACAATGCATTTTGCTGTAAGAAAGCTAGGGAGGAGTTAAAATGGCTGCTGCTTTTTTTAATCCAGGAGAGTGGGAGGAAAGCGGCTGCAAAAGAAGCAGGTGATAGGATATGTACATGTTCTTTCTGTACATACAGCAAGTCACAGCAACATTGTGGGATGTTAATACAAACGTGTTTTCACGCCGACAGCCCAGTCTCACTGTCTGGTCATATTTTACAGCCGCATGTTTGTTCAGCCACATGCTAATGTGGCTATTCTAATGGCAAGACTCGCCTGTCAAACATGTTAAGCCTATTACAGGCCATATCTACAGTAACAGTCTGAAAAGTGGCATCCGTACTTACAGTCTATGCACCCATGGGTACTGGGAAGCAGGGTGGCTGTATTATTTTTTGTTGTATTAGTCTTTGATTTTTGTATGTGAGGAGATACAGTAATAGTGGCCTTCCATCCCAGGAATACAGTAGTCATTCTTGCATTAGGCTACTATTACCTTCCCTAACTGAGATCAATTCAAGTGAATTTATGGCGCTTTCCTGTCCACGCTTGGCACAGCTAGTTATCTTCACTGCTAGTGCTAGGTCCCTTCATCAGATTAGAAGAATACACTGTTATAAATCTATACCATGGTAAACTGAAGACGGAGACCGCTAGATTGAAGTTGAATGTGTTTTCAAATGAAGATCCAGTCAGAGCAAATGTTTGTTGATCGTTTGTTGTCTGCCATTTCGTCATAACATCATATATGGGGATTGGGCAAAATCCATGCTTTCAGCTCTCCTCAGTATTTCCAACTTAACTGGCATTCCTTTTCAGCTCTCCATGTAGAAGCTAGGATTTATCCTTGTTCTGAGTTCATTGGAAAGCTCCATTAGTTACAGTGAAATTAAAGCCCCCAAAGATGTCATGACTTGTCCTTTTCAAAGGTCTTCTTGAGACAGCTCCAGTGATGTATGATTCTCTCCACCAGTCTTAATCAGAATGAGTCTCACCTATGCAGCAGGGGTAACCACACTACTTGCCAGCAGACCACTAACAAAACAGCTGACGTTAATGCAAACACAAGCCACTGCAAACACTCGCTGCTACTAGATATGTTAACTTAGTGTGAGGGCTAAATCAGGCAGTTAGCTAACCAGATACTATAGTGAGCTAGTGAACAATCGGACATTATTTAACACAAAACTGATCAGATGTATCAGTGGTCAAAAGATCAGCTCCCCACAAATTACGCATCTATTCAATTCTATTGACATGGGTGAGTTTTTTTTTTTTTTTTTTTTTTTTTTTTTTTTAAATGGAGTTACTGTTCTCAGTTGTTGTTTCCAGCAGTTGAGTACCTCCAACATGGCTGCCACAGCTGAGTACTAGCCATTGGTCTGACATAATAGGCATTTGTCCATTATTCCAAAACCCCAGTGGTCCGGAAAATGTCTACTCCATTAATTTGGTTCAGCTAAGGCAGGGGGTTAGGACATTACCCTAACCTTAACCTGAGGAGGTTAGGTTAGGTTTCAGGGATGCAAAACTCAGCATAACTGGCAGTCACTGAAGTCCAGCAACTCCAGAGTGGGTATCTTCAGAGCAATGGGCTTTTGGAGCAACGGTTGTTTGTCTTTGGGATAAAGAGGCGTGGGACTAATGGCCTTTTGGTCTGATGGGACATTTTTTGGACTTTGGGGGTCTAATGGCATCAGACTAATGGCATGGCACCGCCAGAGCCTGGGTGACATCAAAGATACTGAAGTAAGGGAAGACGATTATATATACTTCCTGTCTCATAAGTGGGGGCATGGTCAGCTTTTCTCTGCTTAGCAACATCTCTGCAGCAGTGAATGCACACAGACAGCTTGCTGAAACGAGGTAAAGCTCAAACAAACTCAACTTTCTGATCTGTTCACCTGAAAAATATGCATTGTGTCAGAATATTGGGAAGATCTGGTGAAAAACAAATATGTACATTTAAAATATCTACTTAAGTGACTATAGAGCAAACAGACTCAGAACTTGCCATGTCTCCTAAGGTGGCGTTGACCCATGTGGCGCAATACAGGCTATGGAGCAGCTTGTTTTTGAATCGTCCCTCCTTATGCTGCTGCCTGTAACACCTGAATTTCCCCTATGGGCATAAATAAAGTGTCTTATCTTATCTTGCTTCTAGACTATTGCCAGTGGCATCACCCGAAAGGCTTCGGTTTTGCAGGGAGAGGGGGTGGGAAGGTTGGGGTGGTGCTGGCTGTCACACGCTGATGGGTGCATTGATCTGATCTGATCTGATCGGGGAACAGTAGGAAGGGGAAAGAGATGGACAGCTCACTTCTTCATCCTCCAGTCATCCTCATCTTCTTCTTCCAGTCACTCCACCCCAGCAGCATTGGTGTATAGTGCCTGTGCACTTCAGGTGGGATGTGTGTGCATTCATGACTAGCTTTGCTATTTGACTTTGTTGTTTGTATTTGTGAAAAGTTATTCAATGTCCAGTTCTGCTTTCTTTCAGTGCGTTGCATGTTTATAGTGACGGAGTATCAGGATCCACTCCATATGCACTTCAACAACCTGCAGTGAAATAAAGTGAAAGGCATTAGGTACCACTCATAGTGCTAACCTCTATAGTGAAGTCTTTGCGTTTTTGCATCACACGAGTGCAAGTGCATCTGTACAAAAGGGAGAATGAGAGAGAAAGAGAATGAAAGAGAGAGTGAGAGAGAGCAGGTGTTTGAGTGGTTAATGGCCAATAGCTTGAATAGCAAGCCCTGTCCTTTCCTGATTAAGGGAATGAACTTCTCCTTTGTTTTGGTGGTCAACAATGAACAACAAGTGCCACTCAAACACCATCAGACACTCCTCACAGAGGGGAAAACATTTAGTGAATCTATTACAAACTTCTTTCTTGCGCCTGCTAGGCAATTTGGAGCCATGGAGAGTGACTCTGGAAATATGGGGACCATCTGTTCCTTCCTCCAGGGGCTTAAAAAAAGCCAATGGGGTAATTATCACAAAATGATGAACACCACACACAGAAAAACAATGGTTCTAAAATGGTTCTATAAACGACTGTGGTTTCTATGAAGAATTACTACACATGGGCTCGAATAACAAACAAACATGGAGGAGCGTGACACAGGACAAAAATCCCACAAAACTCAGATACAGAACAGGGCTCAGCCTCACCAAGACAAGATGAGGAACTACTTCTGTTGTTTGGACGTGTTTTGATTATAAAAAATCTGACATCGACCAGAAAACGTTACTTTGCAGAGTATGCCGCAGAATGGCTCCCACGTCAGACTCCAACACAACAAATCTCCTCTACCACTTACAGAAGAACCATAAAATGCTGAACAGAGAGAGTCAAAAGATGCAAGCTACATGGAAAGCAAGTGATGAAAGCAAAAGCAAACCTGAGTTCTGTTCAATGCCATTTCCAAATAAAAGGAGACAAGAGAAAGTGCCTTTCATTTGTATTTAGTTCACAGAATTATCAAAAAGTAGCCATGGTGTGTGTGCTTTATTTGTATCAGCCTTTTTTCCATCAAATTTACATACTGTATTGTTGTATCTATCATTATCAAGAGATGAAATGATCCATATCTTGATAATGATTCTGTCCATATTGTACAGACCTACCAAGGACATTCTGGAAAAAAGGTTATTCAAAAAACTTTTTTCGTTGTTAAAATTCTTTGAAGAACCTTCTCCTCAAAGAACTTTTCGGTTGGGTCTGTGAAGCACCTTCTAGGTTTCTTTGAAGGACCATTTCAAGAAACAGTTGTTTAAAGAACTGTGGACGCAAAGGTTTTTTAGAAATGGTTTTTCTTACAACACCTCGTGGAAGAACAATTTTTGGTTTCAAATGACACCTTTATTTTTCCTTTAAGAATGAAGAATTAGCTACTATTTCCATGAACCTTTCCCTATCTGTCTCCTTTGAAGAAGCCATTGCTGGTTTGTTTTTATGACTCTTGAAGGCACCATTCAACCATTTTGAAAAAAAAAACCAAACAGTTCTTTAGAGAAAAAGAAAAGCTTCTCCTTTGGTATCAGTCTGAAGAACTGTTTTGGGTTTCAGTTGGCACCTGTATTTTTACATGTTCACGTAACTAAACTAAACATTTGAGAAATAAAATCCTGCTCTTTCTCAGGAACATTTATTACATAAATCTATCAGGGGTTTTGGGTATGGCCCATGCAGTCCTCACTAGGTTTGACTTCTTACATGGCGATTTGAAAGGATTATATGGCTGTTTTTGAATTAAAGCTGCCGACACAATATTTTATGCAGATATTCAGTGTCATAAAATTGCACTATTTTGTGTTATTTTCATGAAGTTTGTGTTACAGTTGCAATACCTGATGGCTTGAATCCAGTGAGCTGAACCACCTGGCAAAATACAGAAGACACACATACACAAAACATTTATATCAAGACTGAGTGGGCAGATTTTTGACTCTGTACACAAGCATAAAGCTGTAACCAAACAAATTGGTACATACATTGCATTTTGGAGTGGTGTACTACACTAAGATATTTTGAGAATGCTGTACTTACTTGGTTTCCTGATGCTGGTTTCAAGGAGAAACTCACAAAGCTCTCCTTTCTGAAACTCTCTGAAATACAAAAAAGACACCTATTCACAAACAAAGACAGTGCAGGCAGTGCAGACGCACTGAGGCCTGTGGGTTGGGAGGGTCCATGGAGGGAGCGGGCCTTCTAACAATATGTTGGATGGAGAAAGGGCCCTTGCAAGTGATTCAGACTGCCATGTCAGAAATATGCCTGTTTTCAAAGAAAAACTCATTTTAAATTAAAAATGGTGCCATTTGCTATATATGCCCTCGAAAAGGCAAACTCATCTCATCATGGTCTTAATTACTATTATTATTATTATTGTTGTTGTTATTATTATCATTATTATCATTATTCTCATCTTCTTCTTTTTTTGGTAACATTGTCTTTAGCAGTCTATAACAAAATGGTATGCTTATTCTACATATACTATAAAAACTATGAATAAACTACTCAATTAAATGAATAATGTCTTATTTTCTTTGGAATTTTTGCCATATACAGGCATGCAGTAATGATTGCTAGCTAATGTGAATGTTGTCCAGTGTCGAGTCTCTATTTGATCATGTGACAGGACAATACAATACAGCTAGTTTAGGTTCAAAATCTGAATGTCAAGACTGACAAGCTGAGCAAGCAGTCATGGCTTTCAATCATAAAGCAGTAATAAAAAATACACGAGATAAAAGAACAGGTAAAGAAGGTCTATCTCACACATATACACACACACACACACACACACACACACACACTTTTTGATTGACACTCCATTTTCTCTCCACCAATTACTGCATGATCAGGAAAGCAACCTTGAATTAATTACTTCATTGCTATATTTGAAATACTGTACAAACAATTGACACCATGGTATGACACATGTCCAACAGAAGATTTCTGAATTGCACTAATGACAGATCAGTGCATGATCTGATCGTTACTTCTTTGACAGCTACAGTTACGTAAACACTCCAGCCAAAGTTGTTTGATTAGTTGACTTGTTGATCTGATTGACTGTCTGCTTCCTGTGTCAGAGCTCTGTCCATGGTGCTGATAGCTATCTCTTTGACCTCTCTACTTTTCTAAAACAATAACCTAAGTAACTCATTTGACTGTAAAATCCAACACATTGTTTGTAAAATATATATATGCCTAATGGTGTGTGTGTGTGTGTGTGTGTAACCAGTTGTTACCATGCACTAAGGCCTCATATTAGCATGCACTGTTACTTCATCATAACTATCTTACGCCATTGCCTATTCATGCTGTAGCTCTTGTTTTAATTTCTCACTTTTTCAAAAGCCAAAAAATTGAATACAACACAGAACAATGCAATACAAACAATACAAAGCTCAATACAAATAATACAATGCTCAATACAAACAATCCTTTATAATACACAGAGAATCAAGAACACTTAATGCTGCCAAGTTCTGAAAGCTGAAAGCTGAAATGCTGTAATATCCAGCCACCATAATTCATTGCTCATGGTTTTGGTCAGTCATGGGCAAAGATTAAGACACAGCATAGTGATCACCCTGACCCTGCATGTTGAGAAATATATCTACTTGTAATTAGCTGAATGTTACATTTACTGCACAAAATTAATGATAATCAGATTAATGTTAAACTAAAGATGAAGCACCTAGTTAGCAAAGGTTAGCTTGAAAGCTAGCCTTATACAAAGCTCATATCTAAATGTGCTATTTGTATTATGTTTAAAGGACCATGCCAATGATTTTGAATGTTTAACCTATTTAGTACAATGTACCACATTTTACATTACAAAAAAAAAAAAAAAAAACAGTTTGTAAATCATGCTAGGGGCAACATAGAATCAAAATCCCTAAATTTTTAAATTAAAAATTTTGAGTGAAACAAGCACCTTAAAATATTCTGCTTCTTTGGCAAAGAAAATCATCACCATTCATAAACCATGGAACTACTAATTGGCTGTGGAAAGCAAACATTTCCCTGGGGACTGTTTTCTGTAAGGCTATCAGATCTGTTCAGATCACTCTGCAAAATTTCAAGCCATCAAAACACAACAGTGCTGCTGCTTTTAGGAAAAGCCATGTGGGCAACTTTATTATGGTGATGGAATATTGGTATGAAGAAAGTTTGAAGTCTCTGAAAGTTCATTTTCATATCGTAGTAGAATGAATGGAAACCAATGGCTGGATAAAAAGTAAGAAAAATGATATCCAAGTTCTAAAATAACACTTTGCTTTGGGAGAAGATTAGCAGAAACATGAGGTATACAATTTATAGATACTGGACTAAACTGTACAGTCCATTCAGCAATGATATATCATTGTCAGATTAATTGTGATAATTACTGTGATGCCAGTTACTGTGTTTGTGCTTGACAACACTTCCCATAAACCCTGCTGTTTTTTGTTCCCCCTTATCCTCCCCGAGGAGGATAAGCATGTCGAAAATCACTGTTCCATCAGCCTTTTCATTCCTTCCATTACTTGCCATTGCCAGAAGCTCTGAAAGCTTTAGCTCTGATTGTTCCGAAAGAACAGTGCCCTCTTTCTGTATTGTGCTGTAAAGCAATCCAGCAGATTTCCTACCCAAGTCCCAACCACTGAGAAGCATCAAGCTGCAGACTTGGAAAACCCAAACCCCTAATGAACCAAACATGCCAGAAATGTTCATGGTGTGCCAGATGTAGTGAAAAAGCCAATAAAACCATGGTGAAAGCTAAGAAACAAGTTGCATTTAGAATTTATAATGACATCACATAGTATTCAAATATACATCAATAAAAAAAATAAATAAATAAAAACAGGATGGCACCAGCAGATTCTGGTATTCAACTTTCTCAAATATAATGCAACTAAGGGCATTTCCAACAGCATTTGTAGGGAAGAGAAAAGATAACAGAAGATATAGATGAATGACTGACTATATAAACATTTAGGTATGACAACACATTATAGTTCTTTCATATAAAATGTAGAATGGTATGATCAACTTGAGGCACAACGTTGTGGACATTTGGGATTTGCCATTTAGTGCAAGTATCTACCTACTTATAATGGCTTGACTAGCTCGGTATTGGTGTTACTGTTACTCCAATGGTAATTGCTGGGAAATAATTGCAAAAGTTTTGAGGTAATCAGAATTTTAAAAAACAGGGTAGGGGGAATGGCTGAGGGAGTTTGCTTAATATGCACAGCTAGTTAGTGCAGCCACTCAATTGCTGTTATAGTTAGCTACAATAAAGTTTATATCATGAGCACTGACATGGAACAGTAGATTCAACTGTTGTGGTGTTTTAATGGACACCCTCCAGCCAATCAGATTCTAGTATTAACAGCGACCAGAGTATAAAATTACTATTATTTATTGCTAGTTATGTTGTCCTGTTAACCTTGTTTAAAAAATCTGCTGTCACAGTAACTTTTCTGGTTTCTGTAAACAATATATTGTATGTCAGGGTCTTCTAAGAGTCTGCAGCTGGAGGCTCAAGGCTGACAGTCCTCTCAGTGGTGGTCTTGTTTGTTATTTTAATTACAGCAATATATTAAAATCAATGTGGTAACAAATTACTCTCATGTAATATGCTTCACATAGCAACTTTAAGTGTGACAGCTTGCTAAGCATGTTTCAAAGACACTGACCTTGCTGAATGAAATGTTAATGAAAATGCAGTCAAAATATAATCCACTGAAAACATCATTATTTGAATAGACTGAATAGGGGAATGACAAGCATTTCACACACGGCACACACACCCATCAACCTCAGGTCCTGGCCCAGCCTTACCATTCTTGATGACCAGGGAGGTGGAGGTGGAGCTGGGGGGTCCAGAGGTCTCACTGGTCTCCGGACTGGAGGGTGTTGGTAGACTGTGGCCCCAGGAGGTGGCTGGGGCCCTCTGGGATGGCAGGAAGCTGGTTGGCTGGGAACAGTTCTGGAAATACATTTACGATCCAATCACAACTGCAGCAAAGACTGAAGTCATAGGATTTCAAGTACACTATGAATGGAAAACATAAACCAGGCATACAAAAAAATTATGAGCAAACATAGGTTTCATCTGCACTAATGATGAAACTGAGTTTATGTCTTGCAGCAATCAATGTGATCTATGTCTTTACTCACTGTGAACGATAAGGCTTTCCTCTTTTCTTTGATCCTCTTTATGGCATTCCTCACCTAAGAGACAAGCAGGTTTTACACCCACTGATTTCTCAAAGCCACTCCAAATGGCTTGCAGCTCCACATACCACGGAAAGACACATTATGACATTCCATAAGAGTGGCAAAGACAATAGTCTGAATGTCCTCTTACCTCACTGTTGTAAACGGCATATACTAGGAATATATACAGGCCCTGTTAGGAGGACGAGAGGAGGACATGAGTTAGGAAACAAAAGCAAATGCAGAAAGCAAATGCAGAAAGAGGAGAAGAATAAAACCCATTCATGCACAATATCGTCAATAAAACATGGATCTGTTTTGTGTATCGTCTCAACAACAACAAAAATAAAAATAAAAACATAAAAATAAAATGTGGATCTTTGTCACGTCAGATACTATTTTGTTCTTGTACTCCCAAATAACAACTACAAGGTGAGGTCACTTTTCAGTTAGACTTCTCTTATTCAATAAACACACACAAATATTGTTCTCAATGCTCTGAATTCATGTGGATATCTCCCTGTTTTTGACACTTTGCCAAATTGTAGCCCCAGTGAATCCACTATTGATCGAACCTGTGTTAACTATGACTAAAAGTATTTCTCAACAACACTTTTTCCAGGACGAAAATGAAACTATAACTATACAAAATTAATTTTTTATTGACAAAAACTATGATGAAATGTAATTTTTTTGTCAACAAATAAACAAAAACAAACCAAAAATGCCAGGACTAGAAAAATGAAAATGAAAATGCATTTAGCCAAAAGGGTAACACTAAAACCAAATCAAAAATAATAAAAATCACATTACATTAATAACAGAGAGCAAAATTTACCACAAATCTAATTTGGAAGCCAAATCTAAAATACAAAGTGTCGTCAGAGAAGCATTGGGAATTAATATTCCTTCTAGTCTTCTGTCTGGTATTTCATTATTTATCACACTGACCAAACAACAGCATCTTGCTAGTCATCTGTCAGATATTGAGTGAATAAAGCTGGGTTTGGAATGTTTGTTGACAGATTATTTCATTTGCAGGGACCTTACTACTTGGAAGCAAATTGGCAATTGGGCGATTTTTTGCCATTCTTCCCTTCCATTTTCCTTTATACATTCTTTTTTATTTGTCCTGTCTCACAGTCTCTGCTTTTCTCAGCCTTGCAGTTTCTTGTGCAGCCCAGCGAAAAGCAGTTTCCTGGGTAAGAAGCTCCTCTGTGAGGAAGAACTCCTACTGTAGTGTTATCTGCCCTCAGCTGGACACACACAGTAAATCTAAATTAACTAGCAGCTCTCTGGGGGTCACCCAGGGGCTAGCTCATTTTGATTAATTAAAGACAAGGGAAATGGAAGGTGGGAGGGAAGCAGTAGAAGAAGAGAAGGAGAGATACAGATATAGTGGGTGAATGGAATGTATAAGGAAAGAGGAGAGAATATAGTATAGAAAAAGTGGGAGAAGAAAGTAAAATACAAGAGAGGAAGTGGCAGCTATGTTATCAAGGGAGGAGAGCTGGAGGTAGATCTGGCATGACCTGTCTTCCAAAGGCCTGGCCGACCTCTCTCAAACACACACACACACACTCACACACACACACACACACACACACACACACACACACACACAAATGCACAAATGCACAAATACGGACAAATACGGATAAATACAATAAAGTACATGCAGACAAACATATGGACACCACACATATAGAAAAAAAAAATCTCATCAACATAAAAACTAGACAGATGAACCGGCTTTTTTCATTTCTATAATTTGTTATGTTTTTCTTTTTTTTTTTTTTCCTTTTTCGGTGTCTAATATCTTACCTGTCTAAAATTATGCCATTGACTTTATCAGTTAGAGCAAAGGCTGAGATAAGACTGCAGGATTTGCTATGTGTTTTTGTCCTTGAAATTTCAGGGAAGTTTTGCACTGTCTGAGTAGATGGCTACATTTTCATTTTGGGGTAAACTGTTCCTTAAAGAGAGACTCAAATCACTGCTAGCAAGTTAGCTGTATCCCAGAATGGAATACAATTTTTTTTGGCAGGTTAACCCATTGGTCAGTTTAGAGACACCAAAAGCATACATTATGTTGAGTTATAGTAGGCTTTATATTAAGACTTTATTTAATTAAACTGTTCTATGCTAATCTGATGTTGTGTTCAAGCTATATGGTAGTTATGGTTCTGTAAGTACCAATTTCTGACTTGCAAATAGCATTCACATCAACGTCCATTTCCTACTTGGGCCTACAGGTAGGATTCTTGTATTTTTCTGAGAGCTTTAATATAGCCGACAAGGATGTAAATAATGCAGACGTATCAAGAAAACTGTGACCAATTGTTAACCAAATACTAGACTTTAAAGTCCACTTCCACTCAAAAAAGTTATGATTTTGCCCTTTAAAATGTTTGATCCTCACTATACTGACTTGTATCTGTGCAAAGTTTGTCACTACACAGGTGTTTTCACAAATTAAAATTTAGATTAAAATACACCCTGAGCCAGGTAGATCTGGTAAATCACAAATCCAACAGCCAATCTTGTAAACTGAGGGGATGGTGCTTTCCATATATTCATATGATATTAATGAGTGCAAGGTGTAGAGATATATCTAAGCTGTTTCAAGGCATGAAGGGATGGCTTTTTTCATAGAAAAGTACCTATAAATATGTAACATTGATGAACAGAGATTTTTTTTTAGGGGCTTCATTAATCACTGGAGAGAGAGTTAGATGTTAGGACATGTTAGGACTCTATCCTAACATGTCAGCATACGCTATGCTGAGTTATGACTCCATGCTAACACTAGAAAATCATTTATGTTCACTTCAGCTGAAACTTCGGTAGAAAGTATTTCTGTTAGCGGAGCCAAAAATGGAGTAAATTAATATCTCATAATAGGGCAGGGACGATATACTTATCTCCGAATTTGATACTATCATGATACATGGGTGCTGTTTCAATATGCATTTAAGTACTGCATTTATTAGTATTTCTAAGTATTATGATTTGATATTACTATTTATTGTGATTTTGTTTTTTGAATTCTCCTCTAGTTTGTGGTTGTAAAGTTTGATGAGGCTGTGATTCTCCTAGAGGTCACACTGGGTCATTTTATACAGTGACATCTCGAGTAATGGTGTGACTGCAGTGAAATGGCTGCTATGGGGGCCAACATCATCACACAGGAATCAAATGTGGCTCATTGAATCCACAAGAGTCTCAGCTTTCCAGTCAAAGCCAACTGATGCAGCTCCAAGACTGTTTAGGCCCCAGTCTGCACACACACACCATTTTACAACAGGCCACAAGAACACATGACACCAATATCTTTACTTTAAATTGATTCAGTAATAAAAAAATGATTTAAAATTTGTAAACAAAAAACAAAGATTCGCCATACATAAGTGAATCGATTTTTCCCTGCCCCCTCTCATGATCTGTTGTTGCTATTACTGTTAACTGATAAATGCTGCCATTTGTAAAACTGTTGTATAAAACAAAGATCATACAAGAGGGAGTGCTGTTACACTGAATATCAGCATGATTGGGATTATCTTCAGCATCAGGATGCACAGAATCATGGCCGTGCTGATGTTCAGTGTAACCCCCTCTCGTGTGATACTGCTGAGGCATATACCTAACAGTAGCAACACAGCACAACACTGGGTTGATTTATAGTAGGCTCCATGCTAACACTTTAATATACACTATGCTGAGTAACAACAGGCCTCTAGCATTATCTCAAGATTGAGAAAATGAGCCCTAAAGCTAAAGGGGTAAATCTCTGTTGTTGTCATGTATTGTTAGTTAGGTGTATGCTATATTATAAAGAATTACGTAAGAAAGTAATACATTTATGTAAGTACCAGGATGACCTGTGTGTATGTATTTATGCACCTGGAAGGCGTTGAGAGCGATGAAGACGTAGGCGACCACTATGGACAGATGGACCAGCACTCCACACAGCCAGGTCAGGCCCAGCACCGGCAGCAGAATGAGAACTGGCCGCGTTACAGCCCTGCAAACTCACAAAAAACTCGAATCATACAGTAATTCAGTAATACACACACAGACATGCATCATACACAGGTAGCCACTACATGCACACGTTACACACACATGTATGCACAGTGGATCACAAACTCAAAAACACTTGAGCAGGTGTTTAAGGATTACACATGCATGCACGCTGAAGAGTCGCACATACCGAATCAAATGTGGTTACAAAGACTCACAGGCATGCATAGATCAGACGCACAGTATAGTTAATCCTGCACTTGCAGACATACTGCAGGCATGTGCAGATACACACACACACACACACACACACACACACACACACACACACACACACACACACTCAGAGACAGAGCTGATAACTGCATCCTAACATGATAGCTGACAGAATTTTGACAGATTTTTTTTTTTTTTTCGCGTCAACTCCACATATTTTTCTCATTTTAATCTTTTCTGAGTTTTGATGAGATTTTTCCCTCTTGAACATTTACTTTCTGAGTCCTCATCAAACTCTCCAGCACCACGCAACCATGGATTTTACCGCCTACCACAGTCATGCACCTATTCCTCTGCAATCATCCTTTCAATGATCTTGGTGCTTATGCGGCCAATAACCATTTCATGGGGCAAGGCAGAAAAGGTTGCCTTTGTTCAAACCACTATTGTTGTCACACTGCTGCACCTGGGTAGAGAGATTGAGTTTTCAGTCTGCACTATGTCTGCAAGGACAAAGCCAGCACTTCCTTCTATTCCCCTTTTTATTTTTCAAAGTCCTTTTCCCTCTAATCTTCTGCAATCACATAACACTCTAGAGCTGGCACAGATGACTACTTTCAATCTGTTTGTGAGGGAATGAAGAAACTTTGTGGTGTTTCCATTAGGCCAAGACAAATGTGGGAACAGTAAATCAAGGTATGAGTAGTGCTATTGTGTTCACCACATCAAAATAAAAACAGAGCTATCGGGTTTGAAATTCAAAAATACCATCACAGTCTTTTCCTGTGTATTAACCTCTGCAAAAGCATTATATACACAAACATAACAGTGATACCTTGAAGTGCTCATTTTGACAGCCAGTTCTGATTTAGTTTTAGTTAGTCTTTTGACAAAGCTGTATTTTAGTTTTAGTCACATTTTATTCATTTGAATTTTGTTTGCTTTATTATAGGCCTTTATGCACAGATTGGTCTACATTCTTCATTACAGCTTCATGTATTTTAAAACTTAATGTAAAAAGTTAAGTATGCCCATATTTCTATTCTCTTCCAAACTGAGGTCAGCAGTTATGTTTTCACTCAGCTATTTCTGGCATTTTCTTCTTTTTTTTATTTGTTGATGAAAATGTCATAATATTTTGTCCTAGTTTTTGTCAGCAAAAATTCATTTTTGTTTAGGTTAAATCTAATTTTTGTCCTGAAAAAAGTGTTGTTGATGAATAATTTTTAGTTATAGTTTTAGTTAACAAAATTAACACTGGTACTACGTGGTAGGGTGGTTATTAGCACAAAATAACAGCACAGACGGCAAAATCCTGATGTTCTATGATTTTATCATAAGCTAAAAAAATGTATAAAGAAAAAAGTTCAGCAGACCTGTAATCAAAGAAATGTGAACAGCTAGCATCCATGGCTACGTTGGAGCAGAACTGTGAGCACAGAAATGGTACAGGCAGTAATGCTGTAACACAGGATCCCATAGTGATTAAAAATGGAAACTGTCATTTCATTACTGTCACATCATCACTTCTCTTTAGATATAATAGAATGATCTGACTGATGTGCTGCTCAGTACAATGCAAGTCATTGCTGAAACAGACGTATCCCTTGTAACAACCCAGAAGAGGCCTGTCCTGGGATTGGGATCCTGCAGTTCCCCTAGGAGCCAATGCAAAGCAGGGGGTTGATCCATGATGATCCGTGCATCGCTACAACAGGCTAATGTCCTGCAGTCATGTTAGCTGGTATTCCCCCATATAAACCCTGTGGTCCGGTACTGGGACAGCTGTTCATTCCCGAGACAGAGAGCAGACATGAGTAAGGTAACGTAACATCTGCATAATGTTTACTGTTCTTCCTAACCCTTTAGACAGAGAAAACATAAACCTATGCATACAATGAGGGCTCAGTGAAGTACGTCCCCATCTTGTGGTGGGAGATGGTACTGACATCACGCACCCTGCCTACTTTTGTCTTTGTATTTCCTGTTGCTGGACTTCATAGCAAAGATGCTAACCAGCACAAATGAATCCCAAACCAAATAAACAGTGAATATATGGACACAAGTGTGAGCATATCTCAGTGTCACTTATAATAAAATCAAACAATAAAAAGAAAAAAAACAACTAGCAAGTTACATTTATTCATTCCAGATAGTGTTGGAGGGCTCACAGATCCATTGCCAGACATTACGCTGGAAGTGGAAATACAAAAGTAGCAAGACAGTGGTGAGCATGTTGCCTAGAAACATCCCATGACTATAGCAGTGAACAAACAAATTCAGCATTTCAGGTCATCAAATCCCTTCCAACATTTTTTTTAAAACCTCTTCAGTAATCTCGCATGCAGCAGTAATATTTTAGCAAGTTTTAATTGTAAAAGAATATGGAAACCATCCAACCCTAGCTTGCATCTGTGCATCTACATTGTAGCAAAGCTATAATCACAGAAACATCTGTACAGCTATATCAGAATAAGAATCAGAAACGGTTTATTGATCCTGGAAGGGATATTGGGTATAGCATCCATGGCTACACTGTAGCAGAGCTGCCAAGATTTAAAAAAACAAACAAAAAAACAAAAACAAAAACAAAAACAAAAACAAAATTAATCAAATCCAATAAGATTGCCATTTACTCTCAAGTAATCAAGAGTATTGTGCTCTATGTATAAATTAAAAAGTAATGTGAAAATTGTCTGTGATTCTGAACTCATTTAGTCAAGCAGTAGTGGAATGTTTTTATCACAAGGTGTCACTTTTTAATTAACTAAACAACTTTCCATGGTTTTGGCTCACAAGGTGTAAAAATAATAATTGTTTGTCCTTGCCAGTGTTGTAAAGTGTATGGTGGAACTGAATAATGTTACACATAGTTATGCCACTATAACACACTGTTATAAGATAGTGGGATTTATAGCAGAATTTAGTTTTGAGAGTAGAGAGACATGGAAACACAGTGGTTCTATTGTAACCAAACAAGTGCTCACACCTACCAAAACATACACATACTAATATGGATGTACACGCGCGCACACGCGCACGCGTGCGCACACACACACACACACACACACACACACACACACACACACACACACAGTTGTACTGAGACCAGGTGTTAGGCTGATAAGCCCATACAACTCCCACAGCCAAGACTCCCTCTCTCTCACACTGCCTCTATTGACTGTCGCTGACTTGACCCAAATTAAAAAGGAAATGGAGAAAAACAAGGAGAGAGAGAGAAACAGAAAAACAGAACATGGGTGCACAAGAGAAAAGGATTCATGAGCATACGCAAAAAAGCAGGAAGAGAATGAAAGAAGAGAAAGCAATCAGAGTAAGTGAGAGAGAAACAATAAGAGAAATGGAAAGAGTTTGAAAGGCCATTGTTTCTCACCAAGTCAGGTCAAAGGTCTGCATCTTTGATGCTGAGCTTGGACTGAGCATCTTAGCACGGCGACGAGCACTGGATACGGTCACCATGACAACCCGACACAGAACTACTGCATTGACCTGTAGGAAGACGACGACACGATCAACGTGGCTTCCAACAAACATAATACATGCCACCGCAAATCCACTTGGCCTCAAGCACAGCTGTGGAGGATAAAGCACTTCAGCAAACCTTCCATTTCATCCTGACTTAAGTCTTTATGTGGTATTATTATTATTGCTATTAAACAGATGTACATCAGTGATGTAAATCACTTAGAAAATAAACAACATAATGCAGTCATACAGTCAGCAGCATACAAGGAGAATTGTTATAAAAAGCAAATGTCATAGGAAATCTAACACTGGTTTAAAATCAGTGAGGTGGACAAAAAGACTAGTTTAAAAAAACATGCTTTGTAATTTGATGCATTAAAAGATGAATTGTAGCAGAAACCATTTCACACACACACACACACACACACACAAAGTGAGATTATAATACATACCGCTAAGACAAATATAACAGGTCCCACGAATGCCCAAATCATATCAGTCTTCACATTGAGCCAGCAGTGATCGTCTGCTTTGTACTTGTCCACTGATATTGTCAATGTTATGCCGACAATCAGAACAGGTAGTCCTGCAAAAGAATTCAACCACAGACAAAAAGAAGGAGACAACATTTAACAGCGGGTGTGCCACAAAAGAAGGTGTATGTATTAAGAGTTGACATATTTATGGAACAGTGGCTGCTGTAGTGACTTCTGTGCACTGTTCACAGAATGCCTGTTTAGTCTGCAAGGGAACATTCAGGACATCTGCAAGGTATGGTGGCCACCTGAATACTGGGTGTTTGTTTAAGCGTGCAAATGAACTGTTACCAACTTATTATGCAACATAACCCGCATACAGATGGATTTGGGACTGTGAACAGCTGCAATGTCAGGATGATTGTTATACTGGGAGTGTGGTAACAAAGCCTATAGAGAGAGAACGCCGAACCACGGTCACTGACTGCTGTGAGAAAGAAAAACAAAACAAAATAAAACAAACAAACAAATAAACAAACAAACAAAAAAATGTAGTATAGGCTTTGGCCTTTGGGGGCACTGCTGAGCACTTTCTAAACAGAGAATATACGACAGTTAATGGGACTAAATGCTATAAAATCATCACTACATTTGATTCCAAATAATTACCAGAAACTGGACTACTACTGTCATTGTTACACTGCCTAATAAATATATAGTCCGATTGACTGCTGTTCATTTGACTGTGTTTAGCCCGGTTTTAGCGTTTTATGTCACCCTCTGGAGGTGGAATCACATATCCGTGCAGGCGGAATATCTCCCTATACAGACTATCTCTGGTGGTAATATTGCAATAAAATTTAAAAAATGTGAACTAAATTAAAGGAACTGTGTATAGCATTGTAACTTTTAGTTCTAATAGACTACTTTTTACATTGTGAGCCATCCCTTCAAGAACAGTGTGCTGTTTGGTTTATGGAGCAAAAAGTCTGGTGGAAAAAACCTGCTGATCCTCCTCAGGGATGGGGACTGGAAGAAAAACGGTCTATGGGAAAAACGGCCTTTATTTTGAGAAACACTAGCACTAACAACACCACTAGTATGAGACAGAGGCTACAGATTGTTCCTGCTATGGTTTACAAAATGGGTGTTTTATGGGTGGTATTTTGGACGGCTGAATAGCTGTGCTGTAATTATGCTCTAATTATGCTGAAATAGTATTGTACTGTTAGCCACATTCAGATGTGGCCAGTGCCCCTTACTTGTGAATACTGTGATATTGTCATGTAAATAAATGCCAGTTTGCAGAAATACTCTGTGATATTTTTATATAAATAAATGTCAGTGTACAGAAAGTAAATGAACGCTTTTCCATTTGCAGTTCTAAACACTCGTGGGCTGATGTATCAAGTGTTTGCAGGGCTTTTTAATGGGCAAATAGTGACAAATAGCATAGCTATCATTTGAATTATAAATGGAAGTGCAGGATGAAAGAATGACAGAACAGCAGACCGTTTAAATTACAACACCAAAGCACATGAAAAGTATATATGGAAGCATTTTGGATTTTATAGTAGAGATCACAAAAACTATCACCAACTTTGTGAATAAAAAACAACCATTAACTACCATGACACCACCAAAAAATTGCATAATTGCAAATTTCAGCCTGTATAATGGAACTGAATGGTCATTCAGTCTAAATGTCAGGCTAACTTCAAGCCAGAGGTCAGACCTCAAGGTGTAGCTTATCACTTGGTTTACTTTTGCTTGCACGTACGGATTGATAATTAAAATGGGGCCAAGGTTGGCTTTTTATTCAAATTGGACATCAGCTTGTCAGTATTTGATTTCATTTGATTTGATTTATTTATTTGCAGAGGGACAACGCAAGTTAATGAACAAACACCATATATGATTACAAGAGTACAGAAATAGTGTTTTAAACAAGCCAGGCTAATTTCCTCCTGTAGTCCCTGGTAAGATGTTCCCTGAAGGTAAAAAAGTACAAATCTAAAAACATAGTCCATATATCTAAGTAAGGTAACATGACACATCTCACAAGTTACAATAGGGCCTAGGCTAATACAGTACAAAAGAGTAAAATACGAAAGAATACAGCAGTACTAGACAAATATGGCATTTAACCTATAGATCAGATCCCTGTTTTTATTATTTTAGATGAGTATTTACCCCAACCAATAATGTAGTAGACTTTCATCCTGCGGTCCTCGCTGATGTTGACAGACACCACCTTGCTCCAGAGTAGCAGGCCTTCCACCAGCATCCAAGAGAAGGAGGCCATGAAGAAGAGATGGAGCAGTGCTGTCACCACAAGGCATGCCTCCTGGGGGATAAAAGCAACAACAGGATCTGGTTCACACTTGATTCAAACATCCATTCCATGTGATCTGATCATGTCATGAACAGCGCTAAGTACAAAATGCAACAAAATGCACTGTGATCCAATCCCTCCAACGACCTTTGGAAGTGATCAAAGGCGAACTGGGCCACACAGCATTTGTCATTTGAATATTAATGTGTCCACACGTGTTCCTGAAAACATCAGAGGACCATCTCATCACTTTGTGGAATGAAAGAACGTTTGATAGAATTAATATCAAATTTGAACAAAGTTTTGATGAATGTTTTTGCAGTGAGATGACAATCAACATCGCATAATCAAAAATGAAGAGAAGCTGGACAGTCGAATGGATCTGAGGCCGATACAATTCGAATCAGAAGTTGTCTCTAGAGAAGCCTTTGAGATGCATGATAATTCTAGGTATGAACGGCAATGTGTCTCAGCTGTTCACTTACAATCGTATCACTTGAAATGGATGTCAAAGTCTAAACAGGCCCTGAATAGGGTAGATATGCTTATGTTGAGAAAATCCAAAATATATAAAATATATTTTAGAACTCCCATGTCATTTTTCCTCCCTTTTATCCAGCCATTGGTTTCCATTCATTCCATTGCAATATGAAAATGAACTTTCAGAGAAAACTTTCTTCACACCAGTATTCCATCGCTGTAATAAAGTCGTCCACATTAGTTTTCCAACAGGCAGCAGCACTGTTGTGTTTAGATGACTTGAAATTGGGTGTGGCTGTGGATTATGAACGGCAAGGACTGTGTTACCTGCAGCAGAACATTACAAGGTGTCTATTTCAAGCAAAAATTCATCTTTGGACATCAAGGGATTATGATGTTGTGAAATCTTTAGCACTCACAAATGATTTGCAAGATGGTATGTTGCAGTGTAAAATGAGGGTAGATTGTTGTAAAAGACTCAAACATTCAGAATCACAAGTCATTCCAAAAGGAGATTAGGGATAGGTAACAGTATGAGGCAGCATGCAGCCATGTTACTCTTTTTGATTAGGGATAGGTTATTAAAAATCAGATCTCGTCCAGTAAGCTTTGTCTCCTTCTGATATGATGGATTAAACTTGGGTAAGATTTTCACTTTGATGCATTACCTACTTTATCTCAAGCAAATTGATTTCTGTACCATACTGACATGATTGGAAACAAATAGCTGCCTGGTGTCAAAAAAGGTGTGCAAAACAAACTTAAACATCTAAAAAAAAAAAAAAGATGTTTCAACTGTGCAACCATCAATTTATTTACAGCATTTATACATCTGTTCTATGTTATATGTTTTTTTTTTTTTTTTTTTTTTTTTTTTTAACATGCCTACCACATTAATTTGTGTTTGTCTGTACGTGCTTGTCTGATAGTAATCTAAAGTGTATGTGCATTACATAAATGGTATAGTACCGGTATAGTTCTTTAGCAGTGTTGCAGTGTTTTAGTGTTGGTTTTGTCCATAGTTGATAAAATAATTCCACTTTCACAGACTGGGACCTTAGGCTTAGAATGCCAGATGCTATCCATCCATTTTGGAAATGAACTCTTGGGATGGTTCTTTGTAGGAGCATTGATTTTGTGGGCCTGACATTTCTATCTTTTGCAACAGATAGAAACCACCTTTCTTTTTATTTATTGAACCTCCTACTTCATACTGTGTGCATCTTCTTCCTCAGTGTCATGTGTGGAGTCTCACCTCATTGGCGGAGGCCCAGTCACTGCACACCAGCAACAGCTCAGCAACCCCCAGTGCCACTATCAGATTCTTATGGACAGTGGTACGGTCGGATTTAGGGACCCTGCACGTGTGCATACCCACATGTTTAGTCATGCATGCCCCAAAGTACACACACCCACACTAGCATGCATGCAGACACTCACACAGAATAAAATACATGAGAAAAAGGATCCAAACTAACTTGTTTTCCCATTTTTCCCATTGTGTTAACACTTCACTGTGGTGCTATTCACCTACTGTATCTGCAGAATACAATGTTCCTTTTTTTTTCTTTCACTTATTGAGCGTCTATCCAGCAGGGTTTTATTAAAGGCTTTTCACCCTAGATGCTTTATAGAGTGCACTCCCTGATGTCTGTGACTCACCCCACAGCGATGAAGAGGATGAAGGTGAAGAGGAGGCCACACAGAGACACTCCACAGCCAATGAACGTCAGCACCTGCAGAGGTTTTTCATTCTCTGGGCTCCTCTGACATGCACACACACACACACACACACACACACACACACACACACACACACACACACACACACACACACACACACACACACACACACTTAGCTGTAAATAGCAACACATACTGATGGTGAAAGCATACAAAATACACAAAGGGATAATTAGAGTGGTAAGAGAGGAATGCTACCTGGACTTCGTAAACCTGCAGCAGCAATGCAAAATTGGTGGTGTGGTTGCAGTAGCAGACCGTGGAGCCATATTGTTTGGACACTACCTCACAACCCTTGGTATTCCACCACCCACCAGCCTCTGGACTAAAGTCAGAAAAATACAGCACGTACTTACATATCTGCATACACACGGTCCACGGGGAATGCCAAGAATGAAAATGTTCCCTGCTCTAAAAGTTATGCAGCATTTATCAATTATTTTGATGAGAGTGGTGAGATAACCTTGGTCCTATTAAGATATTTTAGTTATCCAAAATGCTTGCACTCTTTCATAAGATTCATTTGTACTTACGTGAGATCAAAATCCCAGAAGGCGCATACAGGATCATGCACAGTGCCAAGGGGATTCTATGGTCAACATAACATGAATATGATATTTTATGAAAAGAGGAATCGCTGAGCTTTCAATAGAATTTCAGCTTTTCAAGTACAATTCAGCTTAGGAGACAGAGAGCTTTGCTAACCTGGGCTCTGTGTTGGAGCTGGAAGCGAACTGCCATGCTGATTGGCTGGTCATCTCCTAGGACCGTGGTGGAGATCACTGAGGAGCCCAGGATGGTGCCCAAATACCTGGTTTTATAGATAAATGCTTACACTACAGCACTGGACACAAAATGCAGTAGGCTACAGAATGAAGCCAGAAACAAAACCCAGTTGAATGTCTTTAGGATGAAATGAAAAAATAAATAAATGTACAAATACACAAAATTATGTATGTATGTATTGTGTGTGTGTGTGTGTGTGTGTGTGTGTGTGTGTGTGTGTGTGTGTGTGCCTATATCTATCTATCTATCTATTGAGAGAGAGAGATAGGTAGATGGACACACACACACACACACACACACACACACACACACACACACACAATACATACATACATAATTTTGTGTATATATGTATATATCTATATCTATCTATAGATCACATCAGTGAAATATCAGTGAAAAATGTTATTATTTGTACTGACTATCATTATATAATTTCTGTTAAAACTGCCAAAAATTTAATTAGATCTCTAGCTGCACCTATACTGGACATATCAGAGATATAGTACAAGATATGATTGAAAACCATGGCATATTTAATAGATAGATATAGATAAATAGATAGATAGAGGACTTTACTGAAATCATATTGTTGCAGCAGGTACATCCAATAAATAGAAGAACAACCTGTAATGTATGGAATATAAAGCAAAAAAATATTTAAAATAACAATAGCCTCTATTTTTCCAGATGCATTTGCACTTGGATGTTACCTCTGGCTGCCATCAGTGACAGTAGGAACCACGGTGATGTTCTCCGGATTGAAAAGAGGCCGCAGAGAACCATACCACGTGTTGACCAACGTGAGTCTATGGAAGCCTGCATTTGGCACAACAAGAAGACAAGCGATTCTTCGACCAGCACCAGACAGCCAAATAAAAGCGCTAAGTGAGAAATAGTTCAATTTAGGATATTAGCCATCCTTTATTATTGAACATGAATAGTTGTCTGGAGTACGCAAAACCAAACAAAGCACCTCCCTCTGCACTTCAATGTAAGACCTTGGGAGTGTAAGTGGGTGAACGCATGCCTTGCATTCACAAGATTGTCGTTAGAGCATTGTCCATTGCATTCACCTGTAAAGCTGAGGTTAGTAAATGCCTCTTCTCTCTCCACAAAACACTCAGTGCTGCGATTGATAAGTCTGAATAAGTGATTGCTGTAAGTAGAATGCCCAGAGGGGGAGGAAGGTGATTGGTGCTTGCAGCATTTTCCTACCGTTGTTATGGAGATCCTGTATCTTCTGATGTGGGACTGAAATACAGTCTAGGTTGCTATCTTTCTCTGTCTCAGGCCCACAGAATTGTGATGCACTGGAGCCTTCGTTCAAGTTTTGCTGCTGCACCTCCAGCTCTAAAAAGTACACACAAAAAAAGAGAAAGAAAAAGCAGAGCTAGGATGGTTAGATTTAAATGACTGATTTACATGACTGATCACTGTCTCAACCCTAATAATTTCATTTAAAAAATCATCATGTCATAACACATCTCAAAATTACTCAGAAAATTACTTTAAAAAATATTGTATATACAATGTGATGGCACTAATACTTTGCTGATTTTGTGAATTAGCAATTTTGAGTGTTGTTCCTTATTACTGTTGGATATACAGTATTGACATAACAGACTGAAAACAGGTTGATAGACTGATTTATTGTGCCTCATCTAGATACTTAGATATTCTAACTTTAGCCTACTGGTAGAACTAATATAGCACTAACATATGTAGCACTAATATAATAATAATAATGTAGTACTAATATAATATATACCCAGTGCTATGATTGATAAGTCTGAATATGTGATTGTTGTAATAAAGTATAAAGTGTATAGTGTATACACTTTATTAGGTGCACCTAATAAAGTGTATACACTACATACATTCCACCTGTACAATCTAACAGCTCTGCCAAAAACTCTACCTTTTAAGAAATTTTATAATGTTCAGTTTTTGTTGACATTGTGGAGAATGTGTCACTTTAATTCTGTGTTTATTACTGAGGCTGTAGTTTGCAGAGGTCTTGTACTGGACTACATCATATTGAGAAGTGTTTTCATTTTTTGTCCTCCCTATTTATATACATGAGAGGGGCAGAATAGTGGAAACAGCTGTCAGTAAAATGCAGTCCAGTCCGACAGCAGCACTAACTATGAGCTCAATGCCAAACACAGAAGTGAATGACCACCTCTATTACTGTGACAAAAAGAAAAGCTGAGCATTACAGGCAGCAGGAAAGGAAACTTTTCAACAGTCCAACAGTCCAACTGCACACCAGTTGGACTGGATTGTACTACATTGTGCAGGTGCACCTAATAAAGAAGCCACTGAGTGTATGTTTCATAGACGTCTAACTGGCTGCTGGATCATACGTCAGTGTTGCCGCTATGTTGGGCCAGGCAACTTGCCATAACTCTCAGAAGATTGGACTGCAAAATGGTGCCTGACTCGTGCAGCTTGGTGCTGTACAAACCATCGCACAATCCAAAGCAGATCACGGGGAATTAGATTTCACAGGTAAGACTGAACATTTTTTTGGTTGTATATGGCAATTATAACATTATGTTGACAGCTAACGAGTTGGCCATGATAGTCTATTAATAGCTAACATTAATGATAATGCTAGCTATGAAAGCTATTATATTTTGGCTCAACTTTAATCTGTGGCAACTGGGACAGCACAAGTCTCAAGAAAGGCTGAAAAGAGCCTGCCAGTAGACTGTTTGCATTTTCAAAAGAAGAGACTGCACCTCTGCTTAATGTTGAGAATTTGTACAAGTAATGCCCCTGTGAGTATCACAGCCATCGTCATATTCAAACCTCTCTCTCACTTGCTTTCCCTTTCTCTCTCTCTCACTCGCTCTCTGCCACTCTTTTCAGACACACATGCAAACACATGCACACACTGAAACATGCTGGAGTTGAATGCACATCCCTGACACACACACACACACACACACACACACTCAAACGCATGGTGCTGGCGGTGGGATTGAGGGTTGATGCGATTAAGAATGCGGGCCAGTTTATAGTACATTGTGCTATGCACCAAAAAGCTGTGACTGTGAATGATGTGATATAAACATCCTTTTTTCTATAAGGTCCACCCCTATGGATTGCCTACATGTCCTAGTGGTCTAAAAACCCAGTGAGGTATTCGCTACGGTGGAGAGTCTGGAGCGAGAGACGAGGAACCAAGAACAGAAGGCAAAGAACATGGTGCATGGTCTTCTTGAGGATCTGACGGGGAAGAACCTCATAATTGAAGAGCTGAAATAACATGAAACTAAAACTTTGTGGACGAGTTCTGTGGGTGTCCAGCATGGCTTCAACGTGATGATGCTTGACATGTTGAAAAGAAGACAAGAAGAACTTGTTTTGCACACTGGTGGGATGGTGGTTGTGATGATGGATGCTTGCCATATGTTGAAGCTGGCACAGAATATGTTGTAGGCTTACAGTGCAACAAGCAGCACCACTGGCCAGATAAACTGGATATACATTGTTCATTTCACTGATATCCAAGCAAAAGATGGACTGCATGCTACAAGGTAACAAACAAGCAAGTGTATTTTGATTCCCAGAAGATGAAATGTCCCTGGCTGTGCAGACAATGAGTCATTCAGTGACAGTAGCTCTGCGTGCACTGAGGGACCTTGGCTAGTCACAGTTTAAACACTGTGAAGCAACGGCTGAAATCATTGAAGTAATACTACATGCAAACATCGTTTCTTATCAAGGTTTACCGGCCATGCAGCAAATAGTGAATCCTTTATATTTTAGAAATTAGACTGGTGATTCATGGAAACATGAAAAAGGATTATTGTTTATGTTTTCAGTTAATGCAAACATTTGCTTTAAGATGACTGACAGGCTCTTTGGCATAATAAGCAGCCTAAATATCTGAGAGGCAGGGAATACTTGATCAGTTTGGTGATGAGAGATGAGATGAGACACCTCTTCAACGATCGAAGAGGTCTTCCTGTAAGAGCTTCTGTTCGAATGAGTTCATAAGTTGATGACGTCATAGGTTCATATGATCTGTTTTTTTTTTCTGTTCCGATCTTTTTGCTGTCTACTGTTCTGTTTCTGTTGGAGTTCTTCTATGTTCATTGTTTTTCAGTTCATAGAGGTATCAAAATGGCATGTATGGCACTGTGTTCATATTTTTGAGCTGAGTGAAAGGACATACAGCCAGACATCCTTTATCTTTCTCTCCAGCCTTACTGCTGCAGCTTTGGAGCCATCCTGTCAAAGACGAGCTGCCTCTGGCTGCATTTCCCTTTTGAATCTGTTTTAGTTTTCTCTCTCTCCTTGGCATTCTGTAACCACAAGGGAGCTCAATACTAAATAATGAATACTAAAGAATACTAAAGAATTAAGTAAAAAACTTTAAGTAAAAACCTTTAAGTCCTATAGGCTTTTGTTCAAATTTCTCCACATTTAATTTAATTACTTTACATTTTTACTTGATTTCCAAATTGAGGTTAGCATAAAATCAGCTAAGCAAGGTACCTGTTAAGTTAAATAGCTGCTTAGCTAAGCATCTAGGCTAAAAATGTGATAGAGCTTTCTATAAAAGCCTGCAGTGTACATATATTTGTCTTTGATAATTGGTAATCGGTAAAACTTAACAACTGACAAGACAGTGTGCTGTGTGGCTTCCTCCCAGGTCCCACACTGTCACAGGACGCAGGCCTACAGCTCACACTGTGTGACATGTGAACACTGGAAAGGGGCTGAAACTGAAAACCTATATCCATGGAATGGATGGATGGAAGTTTTAACAACTATCCTAAAAGCTACTTTGAAAAATTAAAACATCGGGGACAGTGCAGATTACAGCAGAGAATACGTCAAAATGCTGGTATGGTATTAGTCTAATTTATTGGCCCTTTGCAAAAATATAACACTTTACAGTGTATCTGGTGGCAGCCCTCGCCTGCTGTCCCAGGCTCACTTTGGGAAAGCCGCTCTACACCACACCTGGAATGGGAGACTAGAGAGCGCTGCATCTCTTTTTTCCACTGGAATGTTTTTCCTTTCCATTGTAAGGGCACTTCATGGTGTTTCTCACTAGGAGGGGCATCTTCTGAGTTTGCTTCATCAGAAAGACACCTAGGGAATGTCCTGTTTCTCCCGTTGTCAGTCCTCCTGTCCTCCAGCAATACATAACATTTTGTCCACTGGAGGCTCATCCATGAAGAAACTCCCACAGTCTCATGCATGTAGGGGCAGTCTTTACACTGCAGCACATTTAATCCACTGGAGGGCCACTTCTCCATTAGAGGAGCACCTCATTTACTATAAATCATTATTATTATTTATTTATTGCATGAAGGGGCAACGTAGAGGGCTTTCGGTCTTTTTTCCCATGTGAAGGCAGACAGTGGGGAACTTCCTCTCATTTTTGGCGCTCTAGATGTAATTTTGAGCTATTTGTCAATTTTGTTGTTCATTTTGAAACATTTTAAAATGACTCTCTGTGAGCAACAGCTAACATGTACAGGAGTCATTGAATATATCCTTGAAAAATCCTGGAAAATGATTTCCTTAAACGAGTGGCAGCCCTGGTTTTGAATGAGGTTCTTTCCCTCTCTTACTCAGACAACGGGTCTTTTCTTTTCTTATAATTGTCTTTGTTTGTAATTGTCTGTCTTGGAGTATATCTGTATTCTTTCACCGCTACATAAATCAGACTGAAAGCAGACTGACTGCCAGTGTCTCACTATTTCATTTGTATTTGCTGATTTTGTTCCAGATTTCTCAATTATGGTCAATTATTAGTGCTTAAAGATGCATTATTTGGATGAGCTGTGTTCTGACATGTAGCACAGGAAAAGCTTAATTGATGGGGAGGTAGACAGAAAAGGCCATCAACAATGTAAAAAACCTCCTGCACATTTCATGTACATTAAATTATATATATATATATATATATATATATATATATATATATATATATATATATATATATATATAGTACAGGCCAAAAGTTTGGACACACCTTCTCATTCAATGCGTTTTCTTTATTTTCATGACTATTTACATTGTAGATTCTCACTGAAGGAATTAAAACTATGAATGAACACATGTGGAGTTATGTACTTAACAAAAAAAGGTGAAATAACTGAAAACATGTTTTATATTCTAGTTTCTTCAAAATAGCCACCCTTTGCTCTGATTACTGCTTTGCACACTCTTGGCATTCTCTCCATGAGCTTCAAGAGGTAGTCACCTGAAATGGTTTTCACTTCACAGGTGTGCCTTATCAGGGTTAATTAGTGGAATTTCTTGCTTTATCAATGGGGTTGGGACCATCAGTTGTGTTGTGCAGAAGTCAGGTTACTACACAGCTGACAGCCCTATTGGACAACTGTTAAAATTCATATTATGGCAAGAACCAATCAGCTAACTAAAGAAAAACGAGTGGCCATCATTACTTTAAGAAATGAAGGTCAGTCAGTCCAGAAAATTGCAAAAACTTTAAATGTGTCCCCAAGTGGAGTCGCAAAAACCATCAAGTGCTACAACGAAACTGGCACACATGAGGACCGACCCAGGAAAGGAAGACCAAGAGTCACCTCTGCTTCTGAGGACAAGTTCATCCGAGTCACCAGCCTCAGAAATCACAAGTTAACAGCGGCTCAGATCAGAGAGCAGATAAATGCCACACAGAGTTCTAGCAGCAGACCCATCTCTAGAACAACTGTTAAGAGGAGACTGCGCCAATCAGGCCTTCATGGTCAAATAGCTGCTAGGAAACCACTGCTAAGGAGAGGCAACAAGCACAAGAGATTTGTTTGGGCCAAGAAACACAAGGAATGGACATTAGACCAGTGGAAATCTGTGCTTTGGTCTGATGAATCCAAATTTGAGATCTTTGGTTCCAACCGCCGTGTCTTTGTGAGACGCAGAAAAGGTGAACGGATGGATTCCACATGCCTGGTTCCCACTGTGAAGCATGGAGGAGGAGGTGTGATGGTGTGGGGGTGTTTTGCTGGTGACACTGTTGGGAATTTATTCAAAATTGAAGGCACACTGAACCAGCATGGCTACCACAGCATCCTGCAGCGACATGCCATCCCATCCGGTTTGCGTTTAGTTGGACGATCATTTATTTTTCAACAGGACAATGAGCCCAAACACACTTCCAGGCTGTGTAAGGGCTATTTGACCAAGAAGGAGAGTGATGGAGTGCTGCGGCAGATGACCTGGCCTCCACAGTCACCGGACCTGAACCCAATCCAGATGGTTTGGGGTGAGCTGGACCGCAGAGTGAAGGCAAAGGGGCCAACAAGTGCTAAACACCTCTGGGAACTCCTTCAAGACTGTTGGAAAACCATTTCAGGTGACTACCTCTTGAAGCTCATGGAGAGAATGCCAAGAGTGTGCAAAGCAGTAATCAGAGCAAAGGGTGGCTATTTTGAAGAAACTAGAATATAAAACATGTTTTCAGTTATTTCACCTTTTTTTGTTAAGTACATAACTCCACATGTGTTCATTCATAGTTTTGATTCCTTCAGTTAGAATCTACAATGTAAATAGTCATGAAAATAAAGAAAACGCATTGAATGAGAAGGTGTGTCCAAACTTTTGGCCTGTACTGTACATATATATATAAAATGACATGTCCATAAGTATTAACCAAGGAAAATAAGCCAAATCTATGCTATGTAACAAACATCAGTTTTTACAGTTTCTTATGACAATGACTTATTTTCCACAGCAGTTCAGTTCATGAAGGCGCAATGTTGATACACACTCCTCTCTTGTGTGTCTAAAAGCGATTATCGCCTTTATATCAAGATTCTAAGTAACTACAGACAAAAGATTTTTTTTTTTGTAGATCATAAAACAAAAACGACTCATTGAAATTGGTTGAGAAATGTAAACTCTGTAGTGCTTTTTATTCAGAAGAATTGTGGCTACTTAGAAAGCAGATTTTGTGACTTATTAAGACTTGTTCCTTATGGTATACTTTAATTATGAAAAAAATCATCATTCAGTATCTCCTCATTCAATAAAAATGCTCTTGATATACAATATGATATACAACGATACAATCTCAGATATTCATATAAGTATATGGATACTAGCACAAATACTAATTTAATGCATTAATTAACGCTCATTTTGTGAATTTGTCAACTAGCTAATTTTGAGTGTTGCTCCTTACTCTATTACTGTTGAATATATTGCTGCAACACACTGACAATAGGTTGATAGATTGAGAGATTTATAGTGTGTCATATCAATATTTAGATATTGTATATCTAGTTAAATACTAGCACTAGTAGCAGGCTACATAGCTAGTGAATTTTGTGACTTATCTAAGTGCAGTGCCATATGCAACCCAGTCCCCAGCATAAAATGTTGCAATTTTACATTTCTGCAAACCAACAAATATGTTGAAATGTCAACGTTCCTGAATCAAAACTACACTGCATATCAACATTTAGACTTACCGCCGATGTTGTGGAGCCTGTGTCAGCGTCAAGTGACTGACATCTAGTTAACTTTATCTTGATAGCTACTTAGCCTCCCTAGTTTGCTTATTTAGCCACCAAAACTACAAGGTTTCAGTTAGGAAAAGGTCATGGTTACAAAATGTTAGCTATCATATGCTTATATTAGCTAGCTAACTAAGGAAGGAATGCAACTCTTACTTGACATGAGACTTGAACCCCAATCTGCAACACCACCTGTCTCCTAACACAGTGTTGGTCACCTAGTATACGCCATGAAACTTGAAAATGGGACATTTAAACATAGGCAATCCTTTTGGAGAAACATTGCAGAAACAACTTTCCAACTGAGATGCCTTATGGCATCCCAGTTGCTGGATTTTGCCCAGTTGCTCTTTCACAGTTAGATATTGTACTGACTGATGGATTGAGAAATGGAATAAATAAATACATGAATAAGTAAATTAAATTAATAAATAGATTGGTCACTAAATTCAGTCGCTAATTCTGGTGTCTGCCTATATTGTTTTAAAAACATTACTGCCACCTTTTTTCAGCAGAAATTAAAAAAAAAAAAAAAATGAACATGACTGAATAAAACAATTTTAAAAAGGGTCATTGTTACTGTTACTCTTGAAGTTGCAAGATGCAAAAATTAATTAATTAATTAATACACAGCATAATGTTCCCTCATCCTTTGTGGTGGTGTTTACAGGTGAGAATATAACAACTATACAGTTACAGGAAGAGACACCCAGAAAACACACAAAAGGAGGGCTAAGATATTTAAACTCATAACTCATTTTTTTTTTTTTGGTTACGCCGCATTCACGTTGGAAGACTGTGAGCAAAGAAAAGCAACTTGGAGTAAATAGCTGAGATGTTGTGAGCTAAGTGTAAGTTTGAGTATAATTCCATCGTAATGTATGAGTACAGATCTATTCAGTATTGTGAGTGTATGTCTGGGTCAGTCTGATTCAGTATAACAGCTGTGATGACCCTGATGACACACCTACACTCACTCTCCAACACTTTTTCTCTGAAATCCAACTCAGCATTCTACTGTATAGACACTAAACAGCACAGTTAACATTTATCCATATACATGATATGATGTTACTATCCCTTGTGCCCTCTGTAATAGTAAATGTTTTCGGGGTAACCATGCACCAATATTGCCCACACTCCACTGAATTCATTCATTCATTCATTCATTCATTCTCTCTGCTCGTGTAATCCTTTTCAGATTGGTGGTGGTGGGGAGGGGCTGTGGCCTATATCCCAACATGCATTGAGAGATAGTGATTCTATTGAACAGCTATAGAGGGCCTTCAGGTCATGTAACACAGTGGTTCTACACCTATGTGGTGTTCAGTCTCTTAAAAAAATGAAACCTTTCCTAATCACAACTGTCACAAGCTGCATTATGTAGAGTGGTGAGCAGCTCAACCAAAAGAATGATTTTCCCTTTTCAGTTCTTTAATTTGATGGTTGAAAACTACAATGCTAATGCATAATGCTGCTACATGCATTGCTTTGCAAAAACATATAGATTTTTTTCCATAATAGACCTTTTTCACAGAGCTAGGACCCTGGCATTGTACATGTTGGCTCACTGGAATGGCACTGTTATACTGTACCTAAATGCAATGTAACCTTAATTGATAACATCAGTAACACCCGCTTTTACACTGCTAATTCATGTCAAAATGGCAGCTGTGAAAAAGGTCATATATTCTTGAAAGTTTGGGGCTTGTCTAGGTTACACTGAACTTGCCCCCCTCCTGTACCTCACATCTGTTTGTAGGCTAGTTTGCTAGTTGTTGTTCAGTTTATCTGGCTTCTCCCTCTATTGAAATGACCTAGATGACCACGACACCAGCCTTTTTGTCACATTTTCTAGGTTGTTCTATGTTGAGACAATAGTTGCATGAAGGCTGATTTTAAATTACAACTGTAAAACCTCTGTAAAATTCCTTTGCTACATGACGTAAATATCTCATGTGGATTCTTTTCATTTGCAGGCTGCATGTGTGTGTATGTGTATGTCCTCCTGACTCACTGATGTTGGGACTGTGAATGGTCAGGTGGTCAGTCTCTGCCATCAGCTGAGGGCTCAAGCTTGTCACCATACGGTCAATGCTCTTGACCACGTCCATGGGACCGCTCACCACCTGAAACACAGGGAGCACCCGCATCTCAGCAGCAGCAGTGAACCCCTCTGCCCTTCTCGGCTACTGCCGCAAAAGGTAGAGAGGTCCATTTCAAAATGACCATTCAAATACAACACAGTCGTGACCACTTTCAATACTGTTAACTGTTTGTCAGACTCGACATGCGGTTTGGCTGAAGAGGGCGCACACACATTTCAATAGATAGGCCTATAATGCAGGGTACAATCATGGACTTTGCCCTTGTCTGTTTTGAAACCCCCTGTTCTGAATTCAATACGGCCATCTAAGAGCTGAGCCCTGGAGATGGAGCTTGGCGGAGAGCGAGGGAGGTTTGTGGATGACTATAGGCACAGTGTTTCTGAGTGCTGCTCATCCATTCAGTCTGGGCTGAGGTGGCCTTGGAGCACTGAGAGGCCTGGGGGAAGGGAGGTGAGCACTGAGAGAAACACAACATTTGTTACAAGGCAACCTCTATACAGATCCATATGTTCCACACATCGATAGCAGAAATGCAGAACTGGAAAAAAGAGAGACTTGGGAATACAATTTTGAGAGAGCGCAACATACCAACTGCGAACTGGTTAGGTCATGCCCTCCTCAAAAATATTGTTTGCACTGCATCATCATTGAATGTCAAAATGCATGTTTAAATCCATAGTTTAACTGTATTTTTATTAAGATTTTTGGAAGCTAATGAAGTATGTCTCAAATCAGGCAACACTCCTACCATTACAGTGATAATGATTATTTTAAATATCTATAGAGGGCTACTGCCCTCTAGTGTTTTTGGAGCTGCAATAACAGCAATCCAGTATAGATAATATTCAGACACCCCGTGCAAGAGGGAACCACATATTAATTTCATTATACAACCTGTTGTATAATGACCAATAAACTTCCTTCTATCCTTGTATCCTTAAGAAACAAATAAGTAAGTAAGTAAGTAAGTAAGTAATATAGGATAATGTGGGGAAACTGGTTGCATTGTAGCAGCAAAATAGCAACTGGAAACAACAAAATCACAATATAAATTGGATTATAGTAAATGAGGAGGTGTTTAAATATAAATTATATAAAAACACAATCAGCAATTTTAATGTGTCAAAGTATAAAGTATAAAATATGACAGCCTTACAATGGAATGCAAAATAACAACAGTAGAACATACTGACACAAAAAAAAAAAAAAAAAAAAAACAAATTAAAAAATGTAAGACAAGGACTGTCAAGAGGGTAGATATGTGGGTTTAGAGCACACATGATGTACAAAATGTGTGCTGTATCTGCATTACCATGAAGAGGTGAAGTCGTTCCATGAGCTGAAAATGTTCTTCCTCCCTGTTTTGTTAATGTTGCTTTTCAGTTTTGCACACTGTACAATTCTATGAGTGTGTTGGAAGTTGGGAAATACAGCACACTCTGCTCACCCATTTGGAAAATCCTCTGATATCCCAAAACTGTCACAGAGAATTTATCCTATTCCTTGACTTTCCCTATATTCAAAACGTTGCAAAACCAGTGGGACATTTGTTGTCTATATTTACAGATATGGACACTGTTGTGTATGTGGTACCTCTTTGATGGCCTGCCATGTGAGAATGTTGTCCTGGCTGATGACGCTGTCTGCCACACTGATAAAGTGCTGGCTGAGCTCCTGGGCGCTGGTTTGGCTGCTGTTGGCGTCAGGGGGTGGCTTGGCAGGGACATCTGCAGCCAGTGACAGCAGCTGGATGAGGGACAGCATGTCTGCTGGCTGCAGAACCTCCTGCTGGGTTTCCTCCAGTGCCTGGACGGACACGTCCAGCAGGGTGGATGCCTGAGCCCAGCTCACTGGACCTGATGGCTGCTGCCCCAGTACCACCTGGGACTGGAGTCATAGTAACTGGATTAGATCCTTGTACTATACCAGTTGTTTTCAAAGTGAGATCTAAGGACCCAAGGGGTCCTTAAGGGTGTTCTAGGGAGTTGTCAGTATAATGAGGAATAATACAGTCGCCTTTCTCAAGTATTTAAACAAACAAAAACAAATTCAGCATCACTGATCTGACCTAAATATAGGCCATGATTTTAATTATTAGAATTCACTAATTCACTAGATACACACACACAAAACTCACAGAGGTGAACTGTAGCAGAGTGCCAAAGAATGAGTTTTCGTTTGGATTTAAAGGTATCTACTGTGGTAGATTGCCTTTCAATTTCAATTGGAAGCCTGTTCCACAGAGAGGGAGTCTGGTATGAGAAAGGCCTGTAAACTGCTGATTTCTTAATAACTCTTGGAATGTATAGGTATCCAGCATCTTGTAAGTGAAGACTCTGTGCGGGCGAGATCATATATGGTGACAGAAGCACTTTAAGGACAGAGCAAGCCTGAACTGGGACCCAGTGTAGGGATGACAGAATAGGAGTTATACGATCAAATTACGATCAAATCAATCTGGATTTGGTCAGGATTCTTGAAGCTCCATTGAAGCTGAAGCTGAAGACTTTGAATACTAGACTTCGGTAGACCTGAAAACACATGATAGAGTGCTAAAGCAGCAACAGCTACAGGAACAACATGGTGCAAAATTCAGGTTGAATACCATTTCTTGGTAAATCTGGCCCAAAACGTGCTGGACATCATTGCTGTACTTTTCAAATCAACAGTGTGAGGACTGGCGAAGAGAAGAACTTACAAGTAAATCTCTTTGTATAAATAAGGGTAGGAAAGGAGGAGAACAAGGGGTGTTGAGGGCCCAATGCCTGTGTTTGCCTTAGGCCCAAAAATCGCTAAGTCTTCCCTTGGCAGCACAATAGCCTCTTCTGGGCGTTAGCCTTTGGGCAGTGGGTGTGTAGGAATGTTTTACATTTTGGATCTCATTTCATTCTGTCGCCATCCTAGGAAATGGAAACTCGCTGCCAGCAGTTACTTAACGAGGTAGGTGGCTCCAGCTTTGAATGCTGTGTTGACAAACTGCAACCAACAAATCCTACTCATTCTGCGTTTACAGATGTTTCCATGTTGTCAGCTAGCTTAGACGCTGTGATCGCCCTCCAGCCACTGTCACTTTCATTCAAATCATGGTCGGTGGAGTTTTTAGTGGGGTTTGATGGCTGTGGACATTGCTCCACCTATCATTATAGGAATGTATTGCTTGATTTAGACATATCTATCACCCTTGGGGGGCCCTAGTGGCTCACCTGGTAGAGCGTGTGCCATATACTAAGGTCCTTACCACAACAGATCAGGTTCTTTCCTGTCTGTCTCTACTATCACTATCGAATAAAGCAAAAATGCCCAAAAAAGAAAAAAAAAAAGGAAAAAAAGAAGAAAAAAAGAAGACAGTCATTTCTCTTACCCATTATTGAGAAAAGAATGTATCTATGAAGCCTTCCTATGACACAGCTGTCTCTGTGCTGGGACCCACAGATTGAAAACCACTAATTTAAAGGAGTATAAAGAAGCAAAGAACCATTGAAACTGAACGGGTAGAACCGGTGTTAGCATTTGTGGGCCTTCGGTTCACAGCAGATTTTCTGGGTGTTTCATCTTGGCATGACTCTTCTGCCAATGCCGTGATATCAGTTGAACACTACAACTGCTGCCATGGAAAGGTGAATCAACTGGAAATATTTGAGAACGAAAGGCCCATGCAGGTTCTACACATTCAATTTTTATGGAAAGAACAATGACAATGACAATGAAAGTATTTGGTCAAGATGTGTGGCTTGTTCACCTGGGTTTTATTGGAGAGCTTCTTCACCTGGTCCATAAAAGCAGTAGGACGAGAGCTCTGAGAATCACTCAGCTCCTTCATCTTCAGGTAACGTTCTGTGCCAAAGACAGTGGGACATCAGTCCACAGTACTACTTGTGTGTAGAAACGCGTGAATCTATACGCACATACACACACACACACACACACACACACACACACAAGGGCACAGGCACAAAAGTACCTGTTCTATATGTCAGAGTTGGCAGTTCTCCTAGAGGGGTTGTACAAATGCAACTAGATAGGGAACAGCTATTATATATAACAAATAACAAATTCAATGTGTCAAATAATTATTAAAAGCAGTCAACTGACAATATTTTGTGCAGATATTTGATCTCTTTAAATGTGATAAGTTTTTGGTTTATTATAGCCTATACTGTATTTATTATATGAATAACATTAGGGAGATTAGCTGATTGCCATGGCATCAGCTAATGGGTATCCTTTAAATAAACAGATAAACATACATATGACAAACAAAAATAATAAAAATATGAATTATCAATTTTACAAATAATAGTTTGAATCTTTACTATTGGGTGTGTAATGTCTGATTTGTTGGCAGATGACCATGGTAAAAAACAAATGGTCAATCAAAGTTATTCATCATACTTGTGTAGTTTGACAGCTGATGTAGTTTTTTTTTTTATTATTTTTTTTTATGAGTTTTCATAGCACTTACATTCCTGTTCAGCATCTAGAAATAGTTACAGTGATTTGTTTGTTTGTTTATTTGGTGCTCAAAACGGAGCAGATCAGAAAGAGCTGTGCTCTGTGTATTGGTCAGTGCTGGATGAGTCTACCTGTATTAGACTATGGTGATGTGATTTACACGCATGCTTCATTCCTTTAGAAAACATCGGACAACTTTATCATACAATGCTGCAATGTGCTTTGTACAGTAATAAGTGCTGGCTCACATGCACATGCACACATACACATCATGCTTTGTAGGGCCAGGAGAAAAATGCTCATGTTGGTATTTGTTTTGAAGACATCATCTGGCAAATTCCCCTCTTATATTTCCAACCTTTAATCTTATTCTTATTTAAGTAACTGTAACACTAGATCCTCCAGTGGGATTCTTCTAAATCATCTGAAAGTGAAATCAGAGCTTGGTAAAACTTCCTTTTCTGTCCATGTACCTTGGTTGCAGAACGAACTGCAAAATAATTTAAATCTGGTGAGATTTACCCCCTTTAAATACATTCAAAAATATAGTATTAGTGTATTCATATTTTAAAATAGTATATTCATATTTTAAAGGAAATTTATTTTGCATCAGATAGCCCTGACCCTGGCCCACCTAGATGGTCAACTTTAATGTTGCATTATTGTGTAAGTGAATGATTTTAATGTGTAACTTTTAGCTTTTGCTGCCTTTGTGAAAAGAACTCACAGCACCTTTCTAGTTACATAAAGGATTAATAGAAATATATATTTAGTGTTGCTCTAGCCACCCCAATAATTCAACCCCCTCGAGCATCTACTGCACAAAGCACTAGCTCACTTTGAGATGCAAAGAGCTGTGCCGCAGAGTATGAGGGACGAAAAATGACAAAACAATAAATAAATGAATAAATAAATAAATACGCATATAAATATATAAATGCATAAATAATTAAATTAATAAATATTTCTACATTTATTTATTTATTTATTTCTGTTTTTATTCATGCATTTATTTATTTATTTGTGTATTTATACATTTATGCATGTATTTATTTATTTATTTTTACATTTATTTATTTATTTATTTATTCATTTCTACATTTATTTATTCATTTATTTATTTATATATTTATTTTTACATTTATTTATTTATACTTTTATTTATTTCTACATTTATTCATTTATTTATTCCTTCTTTTATTTCTACATTTATTTATATATTTCTACATTTATTTATTTATTTCTACATTTATTTATTTATTTCTACATTTATTTATTTATTCCTACATTTATTTCTGTATTTCTACATTTCCACATTTATTTATTTCTGTATTTCTGTGTCGTATGTTAATAAGGTGGGCGGTTCTTACATTAGTCTTAAGCACGATTGGTTTGTGGGTGTGATCCTATCCACTGCTACTGCCTGGGCTGGCAGTAGCAGTGGATAGCAGTGGACTAGCTAGCTACTAGGGCATTAACAACGCCAGACTTTTCCATGTCGTCGACGTTACGTCGACCCGTCAACACCGGGAGATTTTTGGGGGGCTAGCGGGGCTCTAACCGGAGGGAGGGAGGGGTTGTGGTGGAGCGCCGACCGGGCGACCGGGGGGTGAGGAGGCTGTAGTGGAGCGCCGACCGTGTGTGTGGGGGTGTGTGTGTGTGGGTGTTTCTTCGACTTTCGACGGGTCGATGTTTACATTAATGCCCTACTAGCTACTGTGTAAAACGCAATGGAAAGCGTTTTGAGAGCCATCGTCAGTGATTTAAGGTCACTGGCGAATGATGTGGTAAATCATGCACCCACCGACTACTTCCAGTGGTCCGACTACACACACGGTCGGCGCTCCACTGCAGCCTCCTCACCCCCCGGTCGCCCGGTCGGTGCTCCACTACAACCCCTCCCTCCCTCCGGTTAGAGCCCGGCTAGCCCCCCAAAAATCTCCCGGTGTTGACGGGTCGACGTAACGTCGACGACATGGAAAAGTCTGGCGTTGTTAATGCCCTAGCAGCTAGCTAGTCCACTGCTATCCACTGCTACTGCCAGCCCAGGCAGTAGCAGTGGATAGGATCACACCCACAAACCAATCGTGCTTAAGACTAATGTAAAAACCGCCCACCTTATTAACATACGACACAGAAATACAGAAATAAATAAATGTGGAAATGTAGAAATACAGAAATAAATGTAGGAATAAATAAATAAATGTAGAAATAAATAAATAAATGTAGAAATAAATAAATAAATGTAGAAATATATAAATAAATGTAGAAATAAAAGAAGGAATAAATAAATGAATAAATGTAGAAATAAATAAAAGTATAAATAAATAAATGTAAAAATAAATATATAAATAAATAAATGAATAAATAAATGTAGAAATGAATAAATAAATAAATAAATAAATGTAAAAATAAATAAATAAATACATGCATAAATGTATAAATACACAAATAAATAAATAAATGCATGAATAAAAACAGAAATAAATAAATAAATAAATGTAGAAATATTTATTAATTTAATTATTTATGCATTTATATATTTATATGCGTATTTATTTATTTATTCATTTATTTATTGTTTTGTCATTTTTCGTCCCTCATAGCAGAGCAGCTGCTGTTGCAGTGTGACATATTACATACCGTGTATTGCCAATAGATATAAGGACCCATTTTAACAAGTCATTGAATCTGGCATTGAGTTTCACAATCTTATTAAGTCAAGTGAAACATCTGTGGTGGGCTGAGATCACTTGACTAAATGGTTATCAACTTGAATTTTTTTTTTTTGTAATGTTTTTAATTAAAACAGGTGACATTTCAATCCTTAAGTTTAAAGAACAGATTTGAAACAAAGCTGATATTCCTTGGCACCAAGTGAAAAGGGTGTCAACTCATTGCAAGTTTTACAGTTGTGATGACAACATTTCATAGAGGTAATACATGAGTTCTTTGTGTTTTTGGACTACCTAGAGACCACCTGTCAAGCAGTATGTCCAGCACTGTGACATCTTTTTCTGAGGTATCCCTCTTTCAATGTAGGTGGTGCTCTTTTCTTTTGTCTGCTGAGCCATGGTAGCTATTGTTGCTCATGCTAACTACCCAGATCTTCCATTTATTCCAACCAAACTGGACATGTAAAACACATTGCTTCATATGCAAGATCTAACGGACATCACAGATTTAGACATGCGAATGGCTCTCATGAACTGGCTTTGGATGGAATCACTATTATTTCACTTAAGACTCAATACATAATCAAATCACCTGATGATATGGAGATTTTCTGTAAACCTCACCTCTGCTGCTCTTGCAGATGAATGGCAGTGGATCAGAACAGCCAGTCAGACCATACAGCGGGAGGAGTTGCTTGGACCAGCCCTGCAGCATCTTGCAGCCCTGCAGCTCCCTCTGTTGGTGGACTGCTGCTCATGCATTCCCATTATCACACAGAGCACATATACAGTGCCAGAGAAAAAGACTAAGTCAGCATCAGCACATAGGGACTTGGTGTTTTTAATGGCAAGATATAATATGAATAATAGATGTATGAACAAGATAAACATTGGTTGCCGGCATAAGGAGTACCTTTTAAAATTAACAACTTAAAATCTTTGAAGTGCTAATTGGTTTCCTCAGCCTAAAACTGATCAAATAGGGGTGCAGGGCCTAAGGTAGACCTCTTTATGGGCTATTGGGACAAAACAAAATTAAGAGCCTCAGATTCTCATTCAATTTCAAGAGACAAACAATTGTTGACATTTTTTTCATTGAAACAATGACAATCCTCTGAAAACTCTTTAATCTCAATTTAAAATTATAAAAACAAAAATCACACCTGAAAGCGGGGGAGAGTTTTATTACTGTTCACCATTGCATGGAGCCCTGTTCTTCCACCCTCTGCCAAAAAAGCCCCAATGCTTGTGGAGTTGTGGGAATCCCCTCCATCCATTCCTCCCTCCCTCCTCCCTTACCATTCTAATGTGTTTCTGTAAGTGTCTCTGTTTCAGGCTGGATACGTTCACTCTCACACTGTCTGCGTTCTTTTGGAAGGAAATCATCCAGAATGACTCCACAGCTCCACAGCTGGGAACAACCACTGGTTTAGTGATACTGGTCTGATTGGTCTGGTACCATACTTGGGGATGCAATAAGGAACATAAGGAAATACCAGTTTCCCCTGTGACAATGACAATTTCTGTGCTCTATGAAATATATGTGGTGAAATAAGGCAAACAAAATAAAAAAATAAAATCAAGTTAAGTATGTAAAACTCCTGTCAAAAAGATGTCTTTTGGTATTTTAGGTTTACACTGCCTAATTGCAACTGAACTATGGCTTGAAAACAAAAATCACACTGACTCTCGAGTAGCAGAGGTTTGGTAAACTGTCATCCGGTGGGATTTTAGTCAAGGCAAATGGGATTCCAGTCCCTGCGCCTTCATCTAAATATGATGGACTATCATAGGTCAAGATCTGTCTCCTTTTACGTACAAACCTTTGCGTTTTGGGGTCACTTCCTGTAGCTGGTACATGAGGAAACAGAACACGCCCAATGAACCCACTGACTAATTTGGGAGAGTAGAAAGCAGTGGAGCTATGATTCAGTCACCAGTGCATGAAAAACAAAATGTCGGTACCATTCTTTCAAAAGATCATGAATTGTTTTGCCGCGGCTTCAGACTCACTGAGTGCCAACCTTACCTGGACAAAAAATCATGGCTTGCAGTTGTTTGACCACTGGATGGCTGCTGATACTGTCAGTGCTCCAGCTGAAGAGAACCTCCTGGGTCAGAGGAGAACAGGCGTTGAGGGCACGGAACTGCCTCGCCTCCAAAGAGATATTCCAAACATTCAGGTCGGTGATATTTCCAACAAAGGGCTCTGTGAAATTCCCTCCAAAGGAATCTTGGTCCTGACCCAGGATGAGTATCCCGTCCCTGTGGATATCCCTGGGAGTGTCCAACCCCAACCCCATGTCTTTCCTCTCCCCGTCCACATAGATAGCCCAGTGGCCATTGCTCCTGCGCCAGGTAACACATAGGTGATGCCACGCTCCGTCATTGGGAAAGGAAGCCTTATATGGCTGGTGTTGCCCGTGGATGATGAGCGCCAAGAGAATACGCCCCTGCATGTCCACTTGGCCACGGAGCTGGAATTCGTTAGTGAACACGGGTGCAGCGTAGGAGAAGATGGTGGACACCTCGTCCCACTCTGGGTCCCACTGAACACGAATACACACACTCACGGCCGACAGGGCAGGGAAGGACATGTTGACACGAGCAAAGCCCTCACGGGATTCCCTTGGGAAGTTCAGAGCTGAGAAGGGTAAATCTAAGCAAAAGTAGAGGGAGAAAATTTGACTTTTAATTCAATATTTATACAGCAAAAGGGCTTCAAACCTTGATTATCCCCTTGAGATTCAAACTGTTGACTATCTACTCAGTAGCTCACTTCTCTAATCTTTAAAGGGATAGTTCACCGACTTTGAAAATTTGATATTATTTCTTTTACCTGTCATGTGTGGAGCCTGAGAAGGGCTCATTCCCTCAATTTAATTAACTCATTCTCATGTTTTATTTAATTCATGGCCACAAGACAAGACTCTTCCTTTCTCCCAGGAGCAAAATAGTTCTACTGTTGATAACTGTGTGTTTTTTAAAATGGTTGTCCACAAGGATCTTCAGGTGCAAAGCAGGCATGGATCTGTTTCCTTACCGGGTAGCAGGTCCAGGCACAGACCAGACATTTGTCCCCTAGAGGAAGCAAGTTTGTACCCGGGGATCCTCGGGGACAAAAACATTAAAGAAAACAAACAAAACTACACTGAACTAAACAAAAAAAAAAAAAAAAAAAAAAAAAAAAAAAAAAAAAAAATAAGGGGGAGCTGAGGAAAAGAAGGAGCTAGCAATGCTACTTGCCAGCTATCTTTTAGTACTCTGGAGAAAGTTGCCATTTTTGTCACCCAATAGGTGAACGTGTGTTCAATGAAGAAAACAAACAATAGTAAACTCAAGCAATCTACCTCTGTTTCTGGCAAGGAGAGATGCAGGAAATGCAGAAGTTACCGGACCTTTGCAGATCTTGGTAGCAGGAAACACTGTTATAAACAGTAATTTAAGCAAAGCGGTCGTCCTTGTTAAGTGATATTAAACCTTCTTTGGGTGGACTAAAGCGGTATTTTTTATTAAGTAATGTTAGACGGGGGGAAGTCCACTTCAGTGGCAGGCGGCTAACAGTTTGGAGAATCCAATCAGTATCCAGCTTTTAGTAATGATGAGAGGAAGATTGCACCACTACCGTCCTACATAACAGCTAAGGGTGGAAGTGAAATAATATAAAAAATTTTTGTTTCATTGAGAACTTTTTATTAACTGATAAAATGTAGGGCTTCCACTTGCATTGCTTTGCGAAGGCTAGGGGCTTGGAGACTGCTCTGCTGGGATCCCTGACCCAGATGGGTGAGTGGACACCAGCCTGCCGGAGCAGCTCCAAGGCTCCCTCCTGGTCCTCTGGCTGGTCCAGGGTGATGAGGGAGCTGAACATGCCTCTGCAGAAGCTGTCAGCCCTGGGAAAGTCCAGTGAGTCATCGACCAGCTGGAAGGCCCAGTCCGATGTGAGGTGGACCAGTCTGGCCTCTGCTGCAGAGAAAGACACAGAAAATTAACGAAATACAGTATTACATTGGTGAGCTAATTAAATATTGATGGGTTGAATGGATGGGTAAAAGCCCACCAGAACTGTGCACTGAAACTGCAGGCCATTAAAAAGTGATTAACAGTCTCACCATGTAAGCCCCTCTCTCTGTCTGGACTAGCATGTGTTGGCTCAGTCTCACACACCACCTACAAGAGGAAACATTTGTTTTACTTTTACATTTTAAAAACTACATACACATAATATACATGTTGCATTCCAAAATGACAATTTATCCAACATTAGGGGAAAAAATGTGGCTGCTAGCATTAAATTAAAATACAGTACTCTATGGCAGTAGTTAGTTATCAACCTTTTGGCTTGTGACCCCTGAAAAAAAGCAATGCCTACGCATGACCCTTTGTCACAGGCTGCATATGCAGAGTGGTGATCTGTCCACCTAAGGTTCATGCATTTGATCAATTGTCAGAGGAGGTCTCAGTTTTTCGCCAGAAAACAGCAAAAGTAAAATCTGAAAAAATAATCATCATAATTTTACATTCTAAAAATGTTGCAACTCAACCCCCCAGGTTGAGAACCACTACTCTATAGTTTTCTGAATATGATGTGTTTAAGACTTTTGCTTACAGAGTAGTTTTGTTTTTCATAACAGAATTATCTGTGTTTTTGAACTCTTAACTGAGGAATTCCAGCAAAACGAACACCATCTAAGATAAAAAGTAGCTAAACAGCAACTATTAAAATTGCCCTAGTGTTGTACACAGTAGCACAGAATGCACAGATGTATTACCACAGTAGAGAAGAGCATCAGTCCAGTAAGCAGGGCTCCAGTCATCTCTGAGTCAGTGTGCTTTCCAGCTGGAATAAAACACGCGTTTATCCTCTTATTTGTGTGGAAAATAATATTTTCCGCGGATCAAATGGCCAGCTGTATTTCACAATAGAAACAATCCCTGAATTTCCATCAAATAAAATATATACAACAGGGAACTTTTTATGGCAATCTATCTTTCACATTTCATGCTAATGCCATCTCAAGTGAGACTGTTACTAGACTATTACATGGCAAGGCAGTATCATTAACACTCCAGCCCATCAGATTACAAAAGATAGCTCTCAAAAACTTTGCACAGTCTAAGTCCAGATTCATTGTAGCTCTGTGGTCAGTCGCAGAATCCCAGTTTTACTCCACAACAGCAGAGGCTCTCTTTTTTGTGCCCTCTGGGAACAATTCCACATGCAAATAATGATCCAAAACCACTCCAGTCCCAATTCCTCATCCACTACCTTGGCCCCAACATCCAGCATGTCCAGGTCTTCTGACTGGGAAAGAACCAGAGATCCCAGTGTGTCTGTATAGTTCCAGTCTGTTGACTGCCTCCTGCCTCCCTTCAGACCCCCTACCCCCCACGCCCACCCTGGTCAGTACCCTGAAGTCAGCGTCCTTTGTCATGCAAATTAAGTCATTTTTTAAAAGAACTCTACTTACGCAAGCAGTGTCAGGCATTTGGCACAGAGAGTTCATCGAGAGCAGCAGGGTGGCAGACATTTTTACCACATGCCCCTTATTTATGCCTTCTATAGGGCACTCTAAAGTTAATTGAAACATCTGTTTTATTGGTGTACTTCATAGACAATAAAAGATTAGTACTCCTCATGTAATCAGAGTACAGTGAGCCAAAAGGTTGTTTGGATGGATTTCATCTGGTATTTGTGTGCATCATGTTCACATACCTATTATATGCCTCTTCCATGCATAATCTATGCATTTCTACTTTTAAAAGTGATATTTTCTCTGTTACACTCGTCATTAAGATGGCTGGATATTTCAAAAACTCTGTCTAGCGTAGCTGTAAACACACACACACACACACACACACACACACGCACTTCAGAGTAAGCGTACTGAACTAAAGCCAGGACATCAACAATGCCCACAAATACTGATCAAGACGCAGTCTGATCAAGACAAAGCCAACCATTAGTATTCCACCTAGGCATCAGCTCACTGTGAAAGTCTGGCCAAAGCCTGACAAAGCCTCCAAGACGCCTCCCCGTTGGCATCCGTGTCCCTCGTGCCCTCCTCTCCTGTCACCCATTCATCTAACTGAACAAAAAAGTACTCTCTCAGTCACGCCATGGTTCAAACTTCAAACTCTGAAAATGCATTCTGGAATTTGCGTCCACTTACTGGACCAGGTCTGATTTTTAAGTAAAAGTGAAAGGATACTTGCTATATTTTAAATTAATGACATAAATAGTAATAAGTTACACTGACATTTTCAATTATCTATACAAACAGACAATCATACTGTAGCTGACTGCAAATAATAGAAGACCAAAGCACATACCATGCTGCTGTGTCACCTCAGTAAAACCCATTAGAGGTTAATATATAAAACTTTACTGCCACATTAAACTCTGCCACCTGGTCTTTACACACTGACTAGACAAAATATAGCTGTAATAGGCAGGCTCTGAATAGGATGCCAACATGGTATACACAAGAATCTGTATTCTTGTGTATACCATGTTGGCATACACATCTAGCAAGCCAAATGCCATGCAGCACATGGTAGCTACTCTGTACACCTAGGCCGAATCCCTTGCTGGCTGAAAACATATAGTGATGGATAGATAATGCTAAATGTATTAATTTAGAGGTACAGTATGTGTACAGGGAAGGAAAACTGTCACATTGTAGCTTGTCAGACCGTGGTTTTGTATGATGATTTCAATGGGAAAACATGTTTGGCTATATTAGGTTTCAGATGTGATCTTCCTGTTGCTCCTGTTGTCACTGCAGTAGTCTAAAAAAGCATGAGTGTGAAATGGTCCATCCTCAGCAGTGGGGCTTCACAGTTAACCTTCCCATGCAGGGTTTTGATGGAAAAAGTCCCACCAAAGCACACACAGCCTATTGATCTATTTTAATACTGTTTCCAGCTGACCATTCATCTTCAGTGATCTGATTGTCTGTATCAGTCTTGATAAAAATCAGATCCAGTGCATTTAAACCTTAATTTGTTGTGTTAATGGTTAATGAATCTCAAATAGATGGATAGAAGATAATGGATATTACCATTTAAAGCTCAACACTTGGTGAGTGGTCATTCAGTTCTCCCAAATGTATGCTTCTAATTTGTCATGTTCACTTTGAATATTTTGAATGTTTGAACCACCAGGTTGAATGACTAGACTGAATCCCAGCTGGGAAAACTGTACAGAAGCTAAAAATGACCAGTATCTCTCTAAAATTTTTGTTGTAGTGTCATGAAGCAAGGCACTCACCCTCATGCTCTTCAAAGACAACGGCAGTAATACATTTACCTGGCAGACAAGCCTGACTCAGCTTGAGAAAGAAATGTCTGAGTGACTGCTAGCATGTACACCCAGTCTAGCTTGCTAGGTAGCAACTGACGACTGATGATGATGAGGCATTTATATAGATAGATAGATAGATAGATAGATAGATAGATAGATAAATAGATAGATAGATAGATAGATAGATACTTTATTCATCCCGAAGGAAATTCACAACCTTCCTCAAACTTTGACAAATTGCTTAGCTATGGTTTATTTAATATTTTCACTAGCCCTTCAGTAGCTAAGCTACCTTTAAAACAATGTAACAATGTAATTTTTTTCTGTAGTGAACTACTTTTTCCAAGTAGGGGAGAGTGGGGTCATTTGTGCCAAGGGGCAAGTAGTGCCACCCCTGTTATCTAGAAAACCATAGAAGAAGTTGGTCATGTGACCACATATTTTTGAAGAGACATCCATTTCACTCATCCTGCAAAGAAGGGAGACACATGGCTTGAGAGGTAAGCACATTTAAGTTTAAAGTAAAATTTCTATGATCAAGGTTTTTTGATTGCTGTGTTTGAACAATTATAGAAAACTTTGAAAACAGTTCACACAGGTTTTAGTACTTTAGTAAGCTACACCATGAGTCTATACAGTTAGCATGATGTTAGCTCAAAACAGCTGGGGGATGCATTTTTTTTCAAAATGGTGGGCTTGGGGTAATTTGTGCCAAAGGGCCTGGGGTAAGTTGTGCCAATGGCACAACTTGTGATTATATACTATATATTACTTTATTGTATTTTATTGTTATTGTACATTGTCTTCTTACCTTTGATCACTAAAACTATTCAGATTCAGATGAAGATGATTTGCAGGTGCTCATTTTGGAATTTTTATTTTGTTCTGGGTATGTGTTCATGTGGCGCTAGGCCTTGTTATAGAAAAGTGGCCTGTGATCTTGTTAAAATAATAAATAAATGTTAAATAAATAATTTTGTATTCAGTTTGTTTTGCTTTTGTATAGCATTATCATTTGTGAGATTAAAATGATCTGTTTTACTTCAATTATCAATGGCACAATTTACCCCAGTGTATTCTCTCTAATGGCACAATTTACCCCGCACTGGGGGCAAGTTGTGCCAAAAAAACATTTTTTTTTCGAAAGCTGTATTTCTCAAACAGTTTATATAAGATCCAAAGTGATTGTTCCCAGGGATGCACAACATCCTAAACTATATGTGCATATTTTAGTTGGAGGCATTACTGTAATCCCCTCGCTTTAAAGGCACTTTAAGAAAAAATTGCCACTATTTACCCCACTCTCCCCTAAGCCCCCAAAGTTACCACCGACTTTGGCCCTGGGGAAGAACACCAAGTCTCTCCTGTGCTTCTTTACTTTGGTCTTGATACAGGAAAAAGGTTAACAACACTCATTCATCTGTGTGTGTGTTCTGGAGTTCTAGAGAGAATCTATTTTGTCCTTTTTGACTGTATAATAAGGACTTGCAGCGTGGTGGGCAAATGGTGACTATAGATGAGGTAATGAGAAATATGCAACTATGAAATAAAGTGTGGCATGTGTACAGCAAGTTATCAAACTCCTTTTCAGCAGGATAGCTACCAGAGTATGGGATGTTGGTGACAGCACACTGTGAGGGTAGCTCAACTACATTCCAATAAACCGGGTCATAAAAACAGTGGCAGTCAACAGAAATGTAGAACAAGCGATACTAGGGCATTCTCCTGCGGATCACAATAACATGGCAAAAAGTCATGATGAAGACCCTTCAAATCTGCAGAGAGGCCTTGACCCACTTCAACAGATATATCTATTGTGGTAACACACTGATTTGAAAATGTACAGACCTAAAATTCCCCAGTATCCCAGTCTGTGTACACACCCAGAGTGATACTTTCTTGCTTACATACACATAAACTCAAACGTACTGAATTTATCATTTGCACAGACATAACAGCAACACAGCTGGTAACAGAGTAAAAGTAAGGCTGTTTTGTTTGTGTATGTATGTTGGTGTTAAAGGCAGAATGTTCCTTGAGGTATGTAAGCTCTTGGTTTTGGGTTCATCTGCAAACAGTTGCATGTTCAGGACTGGCCTTGTTTCACTCAAAGTCAATACGACACTCTTCAGGACACAGACTGAGCAACCAGGGGAAGACTGGGAAACCATTCAAGTTTTTTTGGTGGGTGGGTAGGTGGGGGTTTAACACAGTCAGAAATGCCTGAACTACACATAAATCTCCCATCATTTACCCGTGTCTCTGGACCACATTCAAGAGTTGCAGTCCTTTACGAGACTCCTACGCAATAAATAACAACAATAGTCCTCTGGTTTGTCCCGGTTATTTGGGTAATCTCCCCTGCTTTTGCCTGGAGTCAACAAATGCCATTGGTCAAAAGCTTCTCTTAATCAACAGATTTGGCTGTGGTGAGCAGGAGCTCACAAAAGAGGCCGGGCTAATTGACCTCCTCCCTCTGCTTGCTCTTCCCTCCACTGTAACTTTGCTGCCACTGCCACACAGTGTATTTCCATGACAACCTGGGGATTGTAAGAACGGTATGGAAACGTCAAACACTCAGTGCACTCACATCGTTGCACACAAAAGGCCCGTGACCTACATGTGGAGGCAGGATGAAGGCTTTTCCCAGAAGAGCCTGCCCAGTAGAGGCTTGCAGCATGGGACAGGACCACATAGACAGCAACCTCCAGCCCCCACCCCCCACCACCACCACCATAGTTTTTTTTTTTTGTCTCACCCAACTGCTCAGCTGGAAAACAGCCATGAAATGAAGCTGATTGCTGTAGAATGTTAAAGGAACATCCCAGTGATTGTGAACATTTGGCCCATTTATTACCCACATTTTACAATGCAACACACCATCCTGCAAATCATGCAGGGGTAGCCTACTACAGATGTGATCAAAATCCCCCGGTTTTCAAATTTGAATTTTTGGTTGAAACAGCCACCTCATAGTGTTCTGTTTGTGGGGCTAGTAAAGTTGTTGCCATTCATACACCACAGAGCTGATAATTGGCTGTGTAAAGCCAGTGTTTCCTCAGGAACTATTTCCAGCAGGGAGGACCATTTCACTCAATTCAATTCAAGATGATTCAATTCAACAATTTTATTAATCCCTCTAAGGGCAATTGTATGGAGCAGCATGCACATGAAACATAAAACACATAAATAAAACAATGACATACAGACATCAATAAATTATGTTTAAAAGGTAAAGTCTAAAATAAAGTCTAAAATAAAGCTTAGGGTTGAGCAGACTGATTAAAATAGACTTATTAAAAACAAATAAAATAGCAGTCTATTAAAAGGATAATAAGGATCAGTCTGGTAAAAAAGACAAAAGAGATATAAAAGAACTTAAAAGAACCTAAGCAGCATTTAGCAATCTGACTGCAGAGGAGATGAGTGGTTTTGAGTAAATTAGTTTTACAGGCAGGTAAAACATACTGACGTCATGATGGCAACTGAGAAAATTCACTTAAAAGAACATGAGCAGAAGAAGCTAAAATGCTTTGAATATGGAGGATCTGCTGGTTACAAAAAGAAGTCAGATCTCTCTGTTTGACATCAGTGATTTTAGAACAGACTTTGACCATACTGTTCAGACTGTGCCTGTCTCTAACCAAGAGGCTGGGAAACCAGCAGATCAAAGAAAACACAGAACACTGTCAATAAAATATTGATTAAAAACAAAGAGGATTAAAAGGTGAATTCCCTGTTGCCCCCTTTTCTCAATTGTCTCAGTGTTTGCAGCAAATTTAAGTTGGTCATCCAAACACACCCATAAGTATTTGAATGATTTTTCAATGTCCACTTTTTCATTGTGAATGATGCATTCCTATGCTGCCTCTCTCTCTTGGCTCTAAAATAAAAAATCAATTTCTTGGTTTTGCATACATTAAAGTATAAAAAGTTGTCATCGCACCAAGAAATAAAATCTGGTAAACCATTTCCATGGTCTGATGCTGGACCCTGGAGGAGGGTCAGCAGAGTGGAGTCATCTGAGAATTTTATGAGGTAGCTGCCCTCCTGAGTGCTTCTGCAAGCATTTGTATAAAGAATGAAAAGGAGGGGCGAAAGGACACACACTTGTGGCAAGCCTGTGCATGTGGTTATGGAGTCTGATAGGTGCCATTTACAGACACACTCTGCTTCCTGTCAGTCAGGAAGTCCATTATACATAGCACAACATCTTATACATAAATACTTATGGGCAGATTAAAATCACTAATCAATCTATCAATTAAAATATGTGGCTGCATGGTGTTAAAAGGCAATGAAAAGTCTGCAAACAAGAGCCTTGCATGAGCATGTGGCTTTTCTAAATCTCTAAGGAGGGACACATTTTCTGAAAAGTCATATTTCTCCAAGCAATAGAAGAAATTATTTAAAACATCAGGGGGATCCACATAATTTATTCCCTTGATTTTAAGAACGTTCCTGTCACTGACTCTCTGATTTAAAGAGGACATAGACTTAATGTCTCTCCAAGCTGCATGCGGATCACCACTACTGTACTTGTGTTCCAACTTGTCCTTATACAGTCTTTTCGCCTTCCTTATCTAATTTTTCACTTCTCTGTTAATTTCTTTCTTTTCATCACAACTGTGTGTAAAGAAAACATATGTTTTTAAAGTCTTATGTACCTGGCATTGATTAAAATTTCACAAATAAATTTTGGTGCTTCAGGAGAGTGTCCGGTCTGTCACTTCCACCATCAGCTGGGTGGGTGATGTGATGTTAGCTGGATGGATGTAGATCTCGGTAAGTAGAAGGGGTGACGTGAAATAGAAAGCAGCTGCAGATCGGGGGTACATATTTTCTCCTGGACCACCACCGTGTTACAGTACCACTCGTTAATAAAATTTCAATTTCAAGTCATCAAAAAAACAAACCGGGAAATGAATGCAGATGGCTTTATAATGTTGATGGAACACCTGAGTGAAGAAAGTTATGTCACTTTTAATGATGCTTTTTGCTTCTCTGTGAAATTGGAACAGTCCAGCATCTTAAATCATTAGCATTATGGTCATCGCTTTCAGCCACCAAACCAACACAGTGTGCAATTTCTGTGTGTGGTGTGTCTCACTCTTGACTGGGCATGCAACCAGACCTTTCCCTATTCTTGCCTCATGATCTGTGATTTAAATTGATCGCTGTTTTATTGAACATTTTTTTATATTTATTTTGAGGGAAAATATATTGCAATAATTACTGTTTTCTTGCTCATTGGAAACCAATGGTGCATAAAAGGTAGGCAAATGATATCAAATGCTTGCTTCGGGTAAAGATTAGCAGAAATGTGAAGTTTATAGATTTTGTAGATATTAGGCTAAACATGGAAAAACCACTGGTATGGCCTTTGACCTATTTTAACAGTTACATAGGAAATACAATGCATCTTGATCTCACGAACCAGAACCCACATTTTCATGAAATATGATATGCAAACAGGGCAGCTTTGGATAGGGACTACATGTTTCTCTGAGTAGTTTGGGGAGTGTGTACCGCAAATGCCTTGTAAAGTACTGAAGGAACCGCTCCAATACATGCTTGTACCCCAACTTAAACCATCAAACAGAACATGTGCTTTGAGAGGCCAATACTTTGTCAGTTCTTTGTAGGAAGATAGATAGATGAGAGGCAGGGGTACAAGCGGCACTACTTCTGTGATACATCCACAGATTTATTTATTAATTTATTAAAGACCCAGGGTGTACATGTCTGCAAATCTGCCGCCAGAAAATGGCGGAATGCTCCCTCGTAAACAAACATTCCAGGCTGGCCAGGCATTGGAGGCCATGTTTGTCTGGCCTAATCTGGCCACAGCAGATAGTCTTTATGACCACCCCTTTGGCCATCAATCAGGCCTGCTACTGAGGACCCGGTTGGCCACAGCAGGGGTCACACTGTCACCACGGAGACCGCCTTTAAAAGCAGCCATATAAACGATGTAGGGTGCTGGCATGAAACAAAGAGCAAGAGAAAGACAGAGGGACAGAGGGATGGGCCAGTCCAGCATTAGCTGCATCTTGTGCTACAGCTTTTTCATGACATAATGCTGACCTGACTCAACCCCTCTCTGAAAAAAACTATGATATAATACAATTAGGATTTGACTGATTGATTGGTTTACTGATGTTGGCCTCTTATTATAAATCAGACACTGTCTGGTTGGTATCATCCACCTCTGATATGATGAATGCATTTGCATGATGCATGATGCATTTACATATTGTAGTAATGAATACTTCTGACACGTTGGGTGGACTTCACATAAGAATGCATGAATAATGTATTGAATGAAAAACTCAGGATAATACTGATACCAATAAGATATTGGTATTAGTATTATCCCTAGTTGTAGTAAAGAGTTTTAGAGTTCCATGGTTTCTAGCCTAAAGTAAAGTTTAAGGACGGAAGCGTGAAAAGGTCAAATTTAATGTTATTGTCTATCAGCACAAAATAGATGTTATTGTGTTTAAATGAGAAATATCAGTATGAAGGCACAATAGGATATTATACCATACAATAAAATATTTGTCAGTTTGCACATTTTTTCATGTGCTAGCAACCATCCACATAAACTTAAGAACAATGCCACACAATGCAGTACTAAATGGCACAGCGTAGCATATCTTGTATTAATCACTGTTCAGCTGAGTGCTCACATTTGAACATATCCTTAAACATAAAAGACAATACACTTAGTGAAGCTATACTGGTGTGAGCATTAGTAGTTCTGAATTGGTGAGTTTGTGTGCACATCAATCACTGATACAGTGAACAGCAGAGTCAAGGCTTTATTAATTCCATGCTACTGAATGACAGAGAAACACAGAAATAACATTGTTTCATTCTCTGAAACAAAGAGTTCACTCTGTTGAAAGCAATATTTGGGATCTCACAGCACTAATTTAGTAACATCATGCAGTCTGTTTAGGGATGTGTTGGCGACATCAGAACATATTTGCAAACTTAGGTTCCAGCTGGTTGAAAAGAGACAACAGCTGGCTTCAGTCTCAGTGGAAATCAACCACAAAACACAGAAGTAGCACAAAGCGGTCACATAGACCAATCACAGACCTTGTGGTCTTGCATCACCCTACGTCACTGTGGGGGGTAATGCATTACTGTAAACGCATTCCATTTGACTGTAATGCAGCATTGCTATTCATACATTCAACAATCATGTTACAGTTAATAATAAATTATGCTGTTACGTGCATTATATAAGTTCTTCAATTATCTGCATAATGGGCAGATTTTAAAGATTCAAATGTTGACAGTTTATGTGGGAGATAAGACAAAAAATGACAAAACGGTCTACAACTTTTTGTCATGGGAAGGTAAGGCTTAACAAAAGATTTATTTTGAATAGAGAATGTTTGAGGAAGTGAGGGCCGGTTGGTGCTGGGTCCGTGGTGGAGAGGGGTGAACTTGACAGAGACATCTAGAATGGTGAGCCCAAGCTGAATTACCCCAACACATGTGAAGAGGTGGATGTAAGTGAACTGATATGGTGTTCATTGACCCATGTGGATCCATTTGAAAACTACAGCCCTGGTTGTGCCATGCCCCCTTGAGGCTGATTTGCCTGAAAAGGTAACCGGTTATTTGTTGGCCCATGAGCAACCAGCCCACTAGGTTTTGTGGTGTTATCTCTATGTGTTTGGGAAACGAGGAGCAGACACAACCTTTTGGTCATTAAGCATGGAATTGTTACTGTTGTAGATTTACAGGGGAAAGATCTGATGCAGCTGTTGTCAGCTGTCTTATTCCATGTCATTGTCCATGACCACTGGATAAAAAGTGCAGCCAGATCCTTCGTTCTTCAGTGACCATAACAGATTCTCTTGAGAGGTGTAGATTTATCCTGTGGCATGAAAACAGGAATGCCCTCATCCTAACCATGCAATGCAAGAAGGGTGCTGCTGGAGTCAAGATGGACCTGGATAACTTTGCACAACACTGAAAAAAAATTATTAAAATTCATTCAACAGGCACAGTAGCCCACTAATAGAAATGACATACTAATATTTCTCAAAGTTGCAGAGAAAAACCCACCAGTGTTGAAAAAATAACTGCAGTTGAAAAAAATATTTAATTCAAGTTGATGACTTACCTACACTTATTTTTAAGTTAACAACTTACAAGACCTCATCTCTGATTTGTGGCTTTGGCTACTCATACTGGGATCTGACATCTTTTGTAAATATCTAAACACAACAGTCTCTATAACACATCTGTAGGCTCTCTAAATTTGTTTGCTACAGCTTACATTCTCTAATGTTAGCACGAAAAATATGGTACAACCTATACTACTTTAGCTAGAGAATCACTGGAGCTACTGAGGTCAGGTTAGCTTCCAAAGCATGCACTTGCATTTAAACAACTCAGACAAAATGCAGTAACATACAGCACTGGCCCATTATTAGTTGTTCTGATAAAGACCTGTGTGGATAAATGGTTTCTTTGTTGAGTAAAAGTGTTTTGCAGAATCCCATTTAGTGTAATACTGAGCCACGTTTGAGAAGCTCCCTTTGGTGAGATGAGCTTCTGAAATAAGACTTTGAACACAAAAAAGGAAAAAAAAAAAAAAAAAAAAAAAAAGAAGAAGAAATACTGTAATGGAGGTAGCCTCACAGCCTAGGTAAAAAAGATGTTCAGTAGGCAAAATGAACATAAATGAACATAAACAAACATGTAGGTTTCTCATATAAGTCTTTTACAATATAGGATTTAACTTGGATAGGATTTGTCTCCTCGCAGCCTGGACACCTCTGGTTTTTGGATATTTGCAGTGTGTTTGATGCTGATGATGTTCCAGAGACAACAGTAGTGGAGACTTCAGTGAACAGTGATAACTTTCATACTTTCTTTGATTCTTCACTTTTGAGCAAAGCTTCTCAACACAGGCACACAACTCTTTTTTGGTGGTACTGACTGTTTTTGATATTTATCAGTGATGTTTCTGGGTGGCAGGATTTTCCAGCAGGTCCAGGGTTTAATTTCCTGTCCTTTAAAAAGATGCTAGTAATAATTCAGGTTTAACCTTATATTATAATATAAGCTTAACCTTCATTCCTTAAAAAGAAAATAGTGGCTCTCAGTGTACTGTGAACCTCACACATATGTGCATCTCAAAAAAGGTTGAAAGATCTAGCTACTCTACAGATGAGATAATTACTAGTCTCTAATGTAATTTCACTTCAATTTAATTTTCAGGATTTTTCCTTGGAACAAGTTTAGATAAACTGTATGGACAAAAGTGTTGGGCCACCTCCATGTTCCACCTACAGGAGATTTTCTGACATCCCATTCTAAATCCATAGGCATTAATATGGAGTTGGTCCTCTTTTTGCAACTAGAACAGCGTCCACTCTTCTGGAAAGGCTGTCTAAAAGATTTTGGAGTGTGTCTGTGGGGATTTTAGCCCATTCATCCAGAAGAGCATTTGTGAGGTCAGACACTGGCTCACAATCTCTGTTCTAGTTCATCCCAAAGGTGTTGGATGGGGTTGAGGTCAGGGCTCTGTGCGGGCAAGTCAAGTTTTTCCACACCAAACTCAGCCAACCATGCCTTTATGGAGCTGCTTTGTGCACTGGGGCTCAGTCATGCTGGAAATGCTGGAACAGAAAAGGGCCTTCCCCAAATTTGGAAGCATAAAATTGTCCAACATACAGTTAGGTCCATAAGTATTTGGGCAATGACACAATATTCATAATTTTTCCCTTTGCATAATTTAAGGGGTTGAACAAAAATATGGCATTAACCGTTTAGGAATTACAGTCAGTTTTATACATTGTCACCCCTTTTTCAGAAGCTCAAAAGTAATTAGACACTTGACTAAAAAGCAGTTTCTTGGCCAGGTGTGGCCTTTTCCCTCGTTATTCCATGACAAAATTAGAAAATAAAAGGTCTGGAGTTCATTCCAGACTTCAGGCAGTCATAGACTGTGAAGGATTTTCCTCCAAATATTGAACATAATGCTTATAATTATAGCTATGTATGCTATATATAGTTTGTCCAATTACTTTTGAGCCTCTGAAAATGGGGTGATGATGTATAAAACTGGCTGTAATTCCTAAAAGGTTAATTCCATATTTTTGTTCAACCCCTTAAATTAAAACTGAAAATCTGCACTTCAATCACATCTTAATTACTCCATTTCAAGTCCACTGTGGTGTTGCATCAGGGCACAATTATGAATATTGTGTCACTGTCCAAATACTTATGGACCTAACTGTATCTTGGTGAGCTGAAGCAGAAGATTTCCCTTCACTGGAACTAAGGGGCCAAGGCCGAGCCCAGAAACACAAGCCCATGGCGTTATCCCTCCTCCACCAAACTTTACAGTCGGCACAATGCAGTAAAGCAGGGAATGTTCTCCTGGCATTTGCCAAACCCAGATGCATCCATCAGACTGGCAGATAGAGAAGTGTGATTCATCTCTCCACAGAACGTTCCAGAGTCCAGTGGCGGCGTGCTTTACACCGCTCCATCCGACGCTTGGCGTTGTGCTTGGTGATGTGAGGCTTGTGTGCGGCTGCTCGGCCATGGAAACCCATGCCATGAAGCTCCTGCTGCACAGTTTCTGTGCTGATGTTGATGCCAGAGGAGGTTTGGAGCTCTGCAGTTACTGAGTCAGCAGAGCATCGGCCACTTTTACGCACTATGCATCTCAACGCTTGGAGACCCCGCTCTGTAACTTTACGTGGTCTGCTTCCTCTTTGCAATAATACCACTTCAATCCCATGCAATTCATTTCAAAAAAATGATTTGTCCCTGAGGGGCTGAGGGGCAATTAACAGCCGTGTAGAGCAGCTGCACACAAAACACAACCAAACAACTTTGCAGCAGCTCCAGTGAAAAGGGTGAGGCAGGGATGTTGGGGAGCTGGGAGTGTGCAAAATGTACAAATAATACATGAAATATACCAACCAGTGCAAAACTACTAATCTATGAGCCACCATCTATCATTTACAGTTTATGGTGGAATATCTAGGAGGTATGAAATTTCACCATCTGACTTGTTGCAGCAGTGGCATCCTATCACATTACTATTACAGCACCACACCTGTGGCAATGGGATGAAACATGAAACACCTGAATTCAGTGACTAGCAGGTGTGGCCCAATACTTTTGTCCATATTATGTATGTTGAAACAAAGCAAAGTAAGGCAGATCAGCCTACTGAAATCGAGAAAATGACACTTGAAGAAAATTCTGGAAAAAAGTTGATAAGCATCAGCAGGGATTATCTCACCCCAGTGTCTGAATTTTATTTTGTTTTTTACCTTGTTTGAAGAAAAACAAGATTTTAGCTGTGGGATGAGATTAAAGTCTTAGAGTAATAGCCAGTGTGGCATGTAACCAAATGTCACTTGGTGTCTCATTCTGCTGTGAATACTTCACTGGCTGGTGAAATAGAGAAAGTGGTTTGTGGATTCTGTAATAATCTAAAAAGGACAAAACAGTTAGTCTTTTGCCTCGTTGTTTGTTGTTTTGTTGAATTTATTGTATTTATTTTTTACAGAGACTAATTTGATTGGTGGAGAAAAACAGTTATTTGCTGTCCTGTTACTCACTACGAACTTCACGTCAACTGTGCAGTTCAATGTTCCAAGACATCTTATCAATGCTCCTACCACAACAACTTACCTGACCAGCTGTGGACGCTGAAAGCACCTGTGTATCAGATTCACTGACCATTGCGCACTTAATCATTTTTATGTACATATAAGTGAATGAGGCCCATTGTCTTTATTCTTTGCATTGTAAATGTCTCGTAGTTTCTATTACTGAAGTGGGAAAATCCAGGGACAACATGCAGGGCCGGCCTGTCAGGGAGTGAACCATTCATTTTGGCACACTGACACCATGTGGCAAAACGGAGCCCAGCTCTGCTGTATGCTGCTTGTCACAAATGGTGTTGAGGCTTAAGAATCTCTTTACTAAGAAGATTTACAGCCAAGTTCAGTTAAATGTGTGTAATAAGTGGATTATCCGAACTGATTGAAGTTATTTTCTTTCTTCTTTTCCTTGCAATAACACAACACACACCTTCTGCTTCACCCCTTTTCTTTCTTTGAACACACACATTCTCAGTAACACACACACACACACACACACACACACACACACACACTCTTACAACTTCTAATCTGTTTAACTACACACATGCACATGCACATTAACACACACATGCACCCATGCAAATACACTCACCATCAACACCCTTCTACTAGCCAACCACACTCACATATTTTATTTCCCTTATTTATGCACCAGAGTTTTTGATGCCATTTTTGTCTTTGTTGTCTAGATTTTTTCCCCCTCTATTGGGGTCTTTTTTTCTAACTGCCCTTTTTTTCTTTTTTATTGTTTCCATTTTTTTCCATAATTTGTGCAACAAAAGTGAAACAAAACATAACTCAAAAAACACAGTGAGTGTTAGTGTGTTTTGGTCCCATTGGGCAACAGCAAATCCCATTCTAATACTTACTGCAAAACTGCAAAGGAGGATAGTAGGGATGCAGGTAGCAGTGGATATCTACACTCCCAACTGCAAACTGTGAAAGCAATACGGTTAAACTGCAGGCGGATTCTATGTGGATACAAGTGTAAATGTGGTCATAGTGTTGCTATGCTACAGTGTTAGCATGTAGCACTGGGGCCAATGATCAATCAGACAAACATGGATGATACTGTTGCCTGTGCTCTCATCATTTAACAGCTAAATTGTCGAGCCTCCCAGAAGCTTATAAACCTAAGCAAAACTGAACTATGGTAGAGTGTAAACAAAGCAGAGCTGGCAATATAAAAAATCGAGTTGTGGGACCCATTTTTTGAGGAAATTAAATCTTCTGCATAGTAGCCCTGCGCCAGGAAACAAACAACTTGATAGCACTTTAACAAATAGTTATAACTACATAAATAAAAATGGGTACCGGGGCTTGTTGCTTTTTATGTAGTCATAATCCACTTTGTCCATGTTGGTTTAGGTGCTAAAAGTGTTTGGCAGCTCTCTTGCCAACTTGTGTAAATGAATAGGGAGACAGAAATCCAGTACTGTGGATTAGCAGCCCAGGAGAGCGCGGAGCAGCTAATGAGGACATTTCTCCACCATGTGGACTCATAACGCCCAGGTACCTATACAACCCAGCAATCTGACTAAACTATACTATATTGTGAATTTCCTTCGGGATGAATAAAGTATCTATCTATCTATCTATCTATCTATCTATCTATCTATCTATCTATAACTAAACTGGCTGTAAATGGTAGCTGCACAATGGCGGTTGAGAGCAACATTCACCAATCATATTATTATTTAAAGGCAGTCTAAACGGTTTCAAAGGGGAGGGCTCTCCACCTTGTCATGTGTACATTTGACATGAAAACATTAGACTCAGGACAGGCATTTAAATGAGTTTTATCTTTCCTCAGCCTCATCCTTATCATTAGTAAAAAAAAAACAAAAAACAAAAAACAAAAACAACAGGGGTGCCCTCTTATTTGAAACTGCATTGTACTGCATATTAAATGTTGTAGGATTTCAGAAGTCTGAAAGGGTGTCAGACTTTCAGACAGTATCTTATATCCTGTATGTGAAAATGCCAGGGACTCAATTTCAACCAACTATTTTTGACTATTGCTACATGACAACATTTAAAACAACAGCCTCAAAACCCGCCTGCATCTCAATTCTCATCCACTGGGTGATGCTGTTGTGTAAGGCTTGATGGCATACTATATGCACACTGTATGGCTGCATGTGTGAGGGAATGTGAGAGAGAGTGGGAGAGAGAGAAAAAGTGTGTGTGTGTGTGTGTGTGTGTGTGTGTGTGTGTGTGTGTGTGTGTATGTGTGTGTGTGTGTGTGTGTGTGTGTGCTCGCTCAGGAGATGCTGTCAAAACATCCGTCCCAGTTGTCCCTGTATGCTTGTGCTGATCAGAGAGCAGACAGGTTTCCTCGTCCCGTTTTACCTGCAGTCACCTGCAGCCGGGCTCCATGGAGATGACTGAGGAGGAGGCAATTACAGGAGCAAAGCACGGGGAAACAGATGTGCAATTATGAGAACAGAGGTTTGCACTTAGCCCGCTCATTGCCCCAGCGTCATTGCTGCATTATGCAATCCACAGCAGCCAAATCCGCAAACAGCTAATTAAGTCCTCATCACACCTAGAGAGCTGCACACTCGGATCATCACAAACACAAGTCAGAGTCAAAATCCCTGCTCGTCACACCTCGTCTTAGGATGGCAAACATCACCTTTCATTACACCATAGAATTTTGAAGGACCCTTAAACTAAATCCAAGCTGAATCTGGGTTGCCAAGTAGGATTCGAGAGATATGGGTTGTTGAAGGTCAATTGAAAAAATGTATTTAAAAAAATTTTGGGCTGCTGCTGCCAGCAACTAATACTTACAAATGTACTATATATTAGTAATGTAGCTTTGACTCTGGCCACTTCATATCATATATTACATAACCATTTAATGTTTCCTGGAGAATTTTATTTTCATTGGGTAGGAAAAGACTCTGAAACAGCATTCTTCATCAAAACTCTCTTTAGGATGGGTTGCTCAGGTCTGGCAAGGCAGGTTTCATTGCAGGGTTTATAGACTGTCTGGCCAATATTTGATTTTTAATAAAATGGCCATATTGGCCCGATAAATCAGCAAACTGATATATCTGTCTGATTTTGCTGCCATGCTGAAGTAATACAGTACTACAGCTGTTGATTGCATAACAGCTTGTCATTTTTTGTGGGCTGAAATTACAGAATGACTAAATTGTCTTAAATGGTCTACTTGTCAGCAGCCGGCAATTCAGACAGGGCAAATATTTAAATGATTTAACCCTGTAATTTTCTGCAATAGGACATCTATTGAAGATATTGAAGATATATTCAGCTCTGGCTGTCACAACAATAGGAAGTGTAGACCAGGGGTTTTCAAAGGGATCCTTGAGGATCTTCCAGGCGAGGAATAGTCTAATTTCACATTAGTTTAAATGCTGTCTGCGTTCAGACACCTTTCACAAGCAAAACACAACAAATCGGGTCAGCATCACTGATATGACATTTGAATATATAAGTTGAATAATTATGAATAGAATTACTGTAATTTTTAAAAAAAAATATGTTTTTGATTATTCTTGGGTAATTTTTGTCTATTTTTTATGGTAACTTTCTTGTCATGTTTATTTATTTATTATTTATTGTTACAAATATTATTTAGGTTTCAGAATTTTTTTGGCTGATTTCTAATAATTTTTTTTCTCCCATGTTTTTGAAAAAAATCAAGTGATTTTGCTCAGGTTTAAATCACTAGACATTGCTATGACACCAAACTATCGATGAATGATTATTTTAACATTATGAACAATATATGAAAAAGTAGACAATTTTATAATTAAGACAAACCAAACTATCTTTTCATAACAGGGTCCTGAGGGGAAAATCACTTCAAGTGGGAGTCCGTGGCTTAATGAGAGACAACTAAGGGGTCCACAACATGAAAGAGATTGAGAACCCCTGGTGCAGACAACCAGGTCTCTTTGGGTTTTTAACAGGCATATGCATGTAGTACATGGGGTGCCTCAGTGGTCAGTGCTGTGGCCTCATAGCAAGACAGCTCTATGTTCAGTTCCCAGTCCCTTTTGTGTGGAGTTGCATATTCAGTCACAGATAACCTCAGATATACTGGAAACTTGAAATTAACTGAGTTTGTGTCTTAATGTGTTACTCACAGAACCTGTATGGAGTAGAACAGCCATGAAACTGTTTGCCATGGTCATCTGGCTGATACAGAATAAAATGATGACTGGGTTTAGTTGTTAGTTGTGGTTAGGCAGCACACATCATTCAGGTCATAAATTCTGTAACACTAGCTTGAGAACAGATATGTTTTGCTGTGGCTGCTTGTTGAAAGCAGTAATCAACATTTGTAGTTAATACCAATTCTTAATAAACCTCCAGCAGCAAGGCAATAAAGAAGGCACAAAAGATGCTGCTCCACACTCCAGACTCCACTGCTCATTTGGTTTGTTGTTGCAAAACCTCTCACCCTAGCAACTTGGCAACTTGCATCAACTTGCAAGTTGAGGAAGTTAGTCCAGTGCAATGGTCACAGTTCTTTGCAATGGCAGCGATACTCATAAAAATATCTGCCGCTCCAAACATCTTACTATGTTTGCTATGCAGATTGGAATGGGAAAGTCTGTTCTTCTCCAATTCAAGCTCTGTAGTGTTACCATAGTTATGTCTATCTTTGTTAGTCTTCCAATGGAGACCTGTGGAGGATGTCTCCCTACCTTCAACCTAATGCATGCTGGGACAGGATCATCCTCTTGTGACCGTGAATAGAACAAAATGGGAAAAGAAATTTTAGATGTTTAAGTGGTTACAGTGTGTGAGCATGGCATTTTGAGGATATTTGATTGATGCAGTGTTTGAACCTGTACCCTCTGGCCTGTGTGACTGGTTGATCACATTGCTGCAAAGCACTCAAAGTTTGGTCATCGCACCATCCAACTTCGAAAAAGACACTCCAGTCACAAAAGCGAAGCCTCATGTGTGTGACATGGTGCTAACCTAAGTACTGACTAATGCTAAGTTAGAAGCTGTGCAGCTCTACAACTTGTAACCACTTGTAGGCATGTACACTCCTGATCAAAATTTTAAGACCAGTTGAGAAATTGCAAGAATTATTTTATATTTTAAATTGCAAGAAATGGGAGTGAGACAAAACGAAAAAAAAAAAAAAAAAAAAAAAAAGAGTAAGCAATTTATTGCAAACAACCATTAAACTGAAATAGGCTGTTCATCTGCTGATCAAAAGTTTAAGACCACAGCCTTTAAAAGCCCAAATCTTCACAAAAATGTGGATTCAGTGTCATTTTCTGTCAGGTATCCACACTGTCATGACCTCCTGATGGCAAAGGCAAAAAAGCTTTCTCTCCTTGAACCTGGTCGGATTGTTGAGCTGCATAAGCAAGGCCCAACAACAAGGCCTCTCGCAGCGTGCCATTGCTGCTGAGGTTGGACGCAGTAAGACAGTCATTTTAAACTTCTTAAAAGATCCCGAGGGTTATGGAACAAAAAAGTCAAGTGGTAGACCCAAAAAAATTTCACCGGCCCTGAGCCGGAGGATCCAATTGGCTGTCCGTCAAGACACGGGACGATCCTCGGCCCAAATTAAGCTTGTCACTGGTGCCAACTGCAGTCCCATAACCATTAGACGGCATCTGCAAGAGAAGGGTTTTAAGAACAAAAAACGTCTTCAAAGGCCTCGTCTCCTTCAATGGTACAAAATTGCCCATTTGGAGTTTGCACGAGAGCACCAAACATGGGACATTGAAAGGTGGAAGAAAGTTTTATTCTCTGATGAGAAAAAATGTAACCTTGACGGTCCTGATGGCTTCCAACGTTACTGGCATGACAAGGAGATCCCACCTGAGATGTTTTCTACACAGCACAGTGGAGGAGGCGCCATCATGATCTGGGGGGCTTTTTCTTTCAATGGAACAATGGAGCTTCAGGTTGTGCAGAGGCGTCAAACGGCAGCTGGCTATGTGGAGATGTTGCAGGGGGCATCCCTCATGACTGAAGGCCATCGTCTGTGTGGTAATGACTGGGTTTTTCAACAGGACAACGCTGCAGTTCACAATGCCCGCCTGACAAAGGACTTCTTCCAGAGAAATAACATCACTCTTTTGAACCATCCTGCATGTTCCCCTGATCTAAATCCAATTGAGAACATTTGGGGTTGGATGGCAAGGGAAGTTTACAAAAATGGACACCAGTTCCAGACAGTGGATGCCCTCCGTGAAGCCATCTTCACCACTTGGAGCAACATTCTCACTACCCTCCAGGAAACACTAGCATCAAGCATACTGAAACGAATTTCCCTCTGAGACTACAAAAAAAGGTAGTGTCCACCTGCTGTACCATTTGTTGGGCTGTCCTTGATATTTGCTTCCTGGTTTTCAACCTGGAAGCGACTTGGCAGCCGTCCTGTAACACTTGTCAAATTTCCCCAAAACTAACACAATCACAATTAGTTTCTGAATTGATTTCATGTGAGAAATGGGCCAGGAAGCATGCACATCTAAATTGCAGAGTTAAGATGTATTGAGAGGTGTTGAGCCATGGCAGACACCAGTGGTTTGAATACTTTGGAAACCCATCTACTTTATGCAAATGTGGAGGACACCAATGTTCATGCTGCCTCTGGATTCTGGCAGCACCCCCACTGGAATGCACCGAACCCTGGCTATATACCAATTACGTTTTGTTTTTTTTTTGTTTTTTTTCTGATTGTTTAGGCACTATCTTTGAGACTATTGGCTATTTTTGCAAAACTCTAAAACACTTAACACAAAACTTTTCACCAAACCAGCAATACAATATGGATTTCTTGCAAAAGCAAATAATTCTTGCAAAACTCTTCAACCTTTTTTCTCCCAAAATGTACGACTGTAACTCTTCCTCCCCCTCGTGCTCACCCCTCTTCCTCTTCTGTCCTCTGGCCTCCATTGTTGTCCAAACCAAATGTTTACCTGTGGCTCAAATTCTGATTTGGAAGTGAACTCATTATTTATGTGAAAGTGTTGAGAAGGGAAATTGACAAAATAGTGTGGCAATGTAGAGACCAGTGTTTACAGTTGTGTGAAAAGTGTTATACAATTACAAACTGAGTGCAAAGCAGAAAACGTGCATTCAGTTTGACACACTTGACTTTGATCTTGTTTAGATGTTCAGAAAACTATAATACCGATGACTGTGAAGGAATTTTCTCTGTTGCTGCAGGTCACATTAGGCCCCGTTCAGCTGTATTGATAAGATGTACTGTCAGCATGCCACCAAGGCCGTAGGTCTGAGATATGCCAGATATAGTGAGACAAGACCAGACAGATTGACGTCTTTCACCAACACAGATCTGCTGACCTCTAGCATACTTAGGCATCCTTTGCATAAGACATCACAGTCTCCTGAGATCTCCTTCACTCTGAGAGCTGACCAGAACTTCACTCTTTTCCATCACAATGACAATGAATGGGAAGCAGTGAAAATTTGTGTCCATATGAACGTACCACCACTGTAGACCCAAGACTGAACTGTGCTCTAAATCAGCATTTTTTCATGTTGTGGACCCCCCCAGATGTCTGTCATTAAGCCGCGGCTCCTCACATGAAATGTTTTTCCCCTCAGGATCCTGATATGAAAAGATATTTTGGTTTGTGTGAATTATGCAATTGCCAGTGTTTTCATATATTGTACGTAATGTTAAAATAATCACACATATTAGGTTTGGTGTCATAGCAATGTCGATGGAATTAACCTATGAAATCACTTAATTTCTTTCAAAAAACATTAATCAAATAGTACCAAAACATCAAAAGAAAAATAGCAAAGAATTACCTTAAAATGAGCAATGAGCAAAAACATATTTTTAAGAAATGACATGAAAACTCCGTTTCTCATTATTAATATCATATATTTAAATGTCAGCTGGAAAGGTGCTGGAAAGCAGCCAGCATTTAAATTAAAGTGAAACTAAACTCTTCTACATTTTGCTGAGGACCCCCCGGAAGACCCTCAAGGACCCCTGGGGGACCCCATGCCCCTATTCAAAACCCCTGTCACCACTATGTAAATGTTTTTCAGACAGGTAGTGAACATCCGCTGAACTGGACCCAGTAAGGCTGTGTTTCAAGACTTCACAACAAAAACGGAGTGGCCGCCAGTTGTGTCGACTGCTCTTAAGCTGACACACCTGCACTTTCCCCTTCCCTTTTGACTTATGCATGCCCCCGCTGATTGATAAAACACCGAGGCCATGCGGAATGAGGCGTGCCTCTGCTGATGAGGGAGAGATTGAAGGACCCACATGCATTTCCTGTGTCTCTCCGGGCTTCTGAGGAGATCTGCTGCTTACTCAGGAGTGAAAGCCTCAAATTAAAGTGTTTGTGCTGACAAAGGACAAATGGGATTTTCTTTTCGCGCAAGCGGTGCAGGATTGTGTTGGCTTGCTCAAAGTGTCAGGGAAAAAATGTCTCCTGGTCGACACCTCTAATGAAACGCGCGCATGAAATTAAGGCCCGCGCACTGCTGCCGATGTTTAGGTTGTACATGTATAAAGAGGTAGAGAGAGGAAGAGGAGGAGGAGGGAGAGAGAGAGAGAGAGAAAGAGCAAGAGAGAGAGACGCTTCCCCTCTCCCCGGTGTATAGATATGTCTTTTGTACCCTTGAAGTGGGAGTAAATTGAATATTCATGAGTGAGCGTGAATAAGTGCTCTGTCAGCCAGTAGTGTCACTGATAGATGAGGGGTGGGCCTGCATGGAGCTCCAATGGCCGGCCACGATTCTCCATCGAGAGCGCATGGAAGTGGCGGGAGGGGGGGAGGGATGGGGGTGTATCAGGTATAGACAAGGCTCGCTCTGGAAACAGACAGAATAGAGGGGTTAACTTCCCTCTGTGCATACATTGAACTCTACTTTTAGGAGGCCAGACGAAGAGCAGGTACAGCAGATGTCGACTTGACAGTTTCCGACTTTACTGACTGTTGAGCTGAAGAGGGCAAGTCTGGGGATCACTGGAGCTGAGAAAATACGAAAAAAAAAAAAGAAAAAAAAATACAACAAAAAAGACCGGCCGACGAAGAGAAAGAGATTTTTTTTCTCCTTTTCCACCCAGTTGGACTGAAGTCTGGGGGTCTCTCTGATTCCTGTTTTCCAGCCAGTGAGTCCATGGTCCAGAAACCCCCTCTAATTTCCTCTGACAAGTTCTCACAGTTGCTTCTCAATCCCCAGTGTCCTCCTCCTCCTCCCACAGAGCTGAAGGCCGACACACACATAGAAATGGATAATTTCACTGCTGATATTTTGATATGATAATTTTATTCATGATGCCACTCCTCGGCCGCTGTGCAGCTTGTCTGTACAAGTGCAAATGAGGGATGTTCCAAATGTAAAATGTTCTGCTGAGGGGGATCAACGAGGTCTCGGGCCAAAACAAGGCAATATACAAAGTGAGTTGTGTTCCAGTAAGCAGACTAGCCTGCCTGGCCCACACCGACTCCAGTCAGCGCGCCTGGCTCGCCAGCATAGACCAGATGGCTCATCCTCAGGCAGAGAACAAGGAAGAGTGAGAGGCATAGATGGAGACGAAGGGAGAGAGAGCGAGAGCACTGGTGCTTAACGTGTCCCAGAGGTGGAGGGCTCATTCAAACTTAGTGGAAATGGGTCTGGATGCTGCTGGAGTCTCTCTGATGGAAAGACTAAGTGGGATAAGGCTAAATCCCCCAAAACGGAATTTGTAGCAGTACCTTATTTCACTTTTGCCTCTTCAGTTGTCAGTTCACTCCATTTCCAAAACTGACCAAATGAAACCTAGCCTCTCAATATGGTTGCTAAAAATCAAACTAATCATGGAATGTTTATTGAATTTGGGTCTTCCTCATCATGGATTGTTATTGATTTATGGGTCTTCCTCTCTCTTCTATAACTATGTAGGTATTTGGGCTGAACAATTAATGAAATATTATTGAAATTGCAATATGGCTAAGTGCAATATCCAAATCGGAGCTGCATTTTTTTTTTTTTTTTTTTTTTTTTTTTTGGTAACGTTAAATGGCCCAACAAAACATTTTTGTAATGGTGTTATGGTGCTACAGAGATGCCCTTGCCTACAAATTGTATTTTCTAGACGTAAGATGACATATTCATGTGGTACAGACACCAGCAAAAATCACATGTTAATTGATTTTTCAGTGAAAATCAAAATGATCAAGCAAAAATGATCACTCCTACTAAAATTATGAATCATATCACAATCTCAGTATAAGCACAATGAATCACAAAGTGTTTTCTATACCATTTCAATCAGCCCTGGTTGATACAATTTTACAATGAAACAGTTGTGTTGAGCATTGTGACATTAATAAATCATACCAAATACCAAAATTAATTGTGAGATATCAGTATACTGTAAACAAATGAGACCATTACTAGCAGCCTCTACACAGCATTTTAAAAAAGTTCTGCCACCGAGTCAGACATGGCGGAAAATCTGCTGGATTGCTTTATGGCAAAACAAAACAGAACAATCAAACAGGAAGAGGGCGCTGTTCTTCCAGCAGAAACACCGCTAAAGCTCTCAGAGTGTCTTGCAAAGGCAGATGGTTGAATAAGTTAGAGGCCGATGCAAAAAAATGACTTCTAACGTGTTTAATCCTTTTCAGTTAGGGGGTGGAGAGACAGGGAGCAATGGGATTTATGGGAAATGTGGGCTTACTTATGAGAAATACCAGCACCAACTATTCACTGGTATAATCACCAGCTCTCACCAATTATCATCCGACGTTTCTGTTAGTAATATCAGAGCAGGAATAAACTGACAACTTAAAGAAATTCACAGAACACACATGGAACAAAGACAACAGCAGGATCTCACATTCTCTGCATAAACTGTACATATAACCAGGGAAGTAGTGGACACTTAGAGGACTGAACTTTGATTTTGCATGTGCAGCCTACAGTAATTTCTACAAAATGTACATGTTTGTACTAATCTTCTCCCAAAGCAAGTAGTCATAATTTAGAACTTCAGTACAATTTGTCCTACCTATTATCCAGACATTAGTTTCCATTCATTCCACTATGATATGAAAATGAACATTCAGAGACTTCAACCTTTGTTCACTCCAGTAATACTGTAATAAGTACCACCGTAATAAAGTCGTCCATGATAGTTTTCCTAAAAGCAGCAGCATTGTTGTGTTTTGATGACTTGACAGTGGGTGGAGTGAAACAGTACCCAGGGAAATGTTTGCTTTACATAGCTAGTGGCTAGCTGTGGTTTACATTATAAGCTGGGTGTTTCAACCAAAACTTCAAATATGAAAACTGAGGGATTTTGATTATATGTTGTGAAATCTTTAGTACCGAAGCATGAGACAAATTTTTTGTTGCAATGTAAGATATGGGGAAACTGTAGTAAATGGTGCACACATTCAAATCACCATATGGTCCTTTAAGCAAAGTTTACCAACATTTTCATCTGCCAATAGTTTACCCACTGTCATTAAGGTGCCCAAAGTATCACAACAAATGTGGCAATGATATATTGATGCTCCATTACACATGTAGCATCTTTAAGAGAGCTAGAGACACAGATATTCTCAAAGTGTGCAATAGTGCTAGAACAATTTGAAAATCCTTCAGGGTCTGACAACAGACTGTCCATTTCTGTTCCGGAATGGCAGTCCTAGGCCATAATACAGATGGCCCAGTGGCCCCTCCTCACCTCCCACTGCTCTTTGTTTTCATTCCTCTCTTTTGGTGATAATGTATTGTCTACAGGGTGTGTAATGATCCTCGAGAGCAGCCCTACCCACTAACAGGCACTTCTGTCAAACACATCACCATCGCCGTGCTCATTGATTTGTGTTGCCTTTAAAATGGGCCGTTTCCCCCTCGCCAGGCGCGGCCGTAATTGCAGCTTGCTTAAATGATTCAAATAAGGCGGTCTGTTGCTTTTTACCTCCCCTTCCCCTTCCTCCATCGTCACTGTCACCCTCACTTATTTCATTACGGATTCAGCAGACTTGATAAAACAGCGGGGGTGCCCCATTCCACAGCGCTTAACCAGCCCGGCCGAGACAAAGAAGTGGTCAAGCGGGGCAACAAATCACACCAAATGGAGCGTTTGCTCTTTGTGCAGCCTAGTTATGGAAAACTGATAACAGCGTCCAGAATACTGAATAGGTGTAATAAATGCTGAAGAAGGGGGATTCTTCTCCTAATTGGGTGGGTGGGTGGGGGGGGAGCAGAAGCACTGGCATTCCCCTTTTTGTAGCTGAAAATGAGTTCTGTGAAATAGCCTAATAGCCTGTACACAGTTAAAGGGGGCAACGTGATCCCCCACTGCCCCCCTCCTTCCTCCAAGCTATCCCATCCTGTCGTGGGCTGACAGATAAACATGTTCTCCGCCGGCTAATTGCACTACCTGTTCCTGCCCAGTCTCCAGTGACAGGCTAGCTGTGTCTATGAGAAGGCTCAGATCTCCCGGACCCTGCAATGCAGGAGTATACGCTGAAATATATAACAGCCGAAGTGAGGCTAAGGAACTTCAGAAGAGAAAGTGGAAGATTATGTACCTTAAAGCACACCGTGCAAGATTCCAAATGAGCAGGGAGGAGATGGCAGCTAAAGAGACAGCTGTCGGACAGGCATTGATGGATTAACTAACATGACAAGTGTGGCAGCAAATATGACAGCATCTGTCTAATGATATCAATGTCAAACTTCACCTGAACAAGAGAGGGGGGGGGGAAATAAAGTCAGTCAGACAATTTAAAAGGTAACCGGCAATAGTCATATCTTTACGTAGCATGTCTCCCCTTTCCACGATGAAATAAAGATGTTTAAAATCAATATGGGGCTATATGTGTATCAATATACATGCTCTACGTGTCCCAAAAGTATTCCATGGAAGCACCTTTTGTCTGAATGGGCTGCAAGTGGTCATAAAAGATGCAGGCCCTCAGCTGGACACTGACTCCCTCCAGTCAGATGAATAATAGTACAAAGGGCTGCTAAATCATTGAGACAGCTGCCCTGCTCTGTCCAGACTGCGCTGGTCCAGCACAACACCGCTAACAGATCAATGTAGAGGACATAAGAGCATACAGGCCTGCAAACCTTAAGCTTTCTGAGGGGGCTGCCGGAGCTTATGGGGGTTTTCAGCCCAGGTGTCTGTGGAAAAAACAAAACAAACAAACAAACAAACAAACAAAAAAAAAAAAGCAAAAAACAAAACAAAACAAACAAACAAACTAAAAACACTTGATTTGTGGAGGGCATTACAACCCATCCTGTTTAGGAAAGCAGGAGGACATTTAGTGCACACTAAGATGGGTGAATCCAAAAACACCGTTTTTTCAGAAGCCCCACATCCATGCTGAAATACACAGGAAAGTTCCCTATTGCACATACAACAACACAGAACATGGAGGTATCTTACGTCATTGTTTTCAGAATGCTCCGTTTTCCCCATCTACACAAAAATACCAGGTCAGGATATTCAGAGTTATACATCTTGGAGACTCTGGAGACTTAAAAGCTCAGTTTTTGTGGATGGAAAGTGGTGGCTTAGTGTGAATGGAAGGCTAAAATAGAGAAAAAAAAAAGATGAGTTTTCAAATTTACCTGGCTTAGTGGAGCCATGGCCTTAGACCAATGTGAAGCCATGGGATTCTTTGAAAGGAGAGGCTCGGGCTCTGTCCTGCCCTTGTAGTCATAAGAGGGTATAACAGTGGACAAACTGTCCTCTTTTCTCGGACCCATGACATTAATCTTGAAGAGGGGAGGGGGTCTGCTTGTCTAGTGCTGTTGAGGAAATGACCCAAATATGGGGCAAGGTCATTGCAAACTGATTTCATTTGGATATTAGCTAGAATAGGGCTGGCTGTGGCTGAGAGAGAGGGTGAAAGAGAGAGAGAAAGCACGTTGTTTAAGTAAAACCCTCAAGAACATTATGATTTATTTAAGTGAGGAGAAAATATGAATAATGTATCGGCTATACGGAGCATGAATCTCTTTTGTACTAATTGTCAGGAAGGCTTGCATCCAGTGTGTGAGGGGTGGAGGGGCTGGAGGACCCAGAGATCACAGGGGCGCTGCGGCTCAAAGCCGCCGGTCCTACAGCCACAGCCATTGACTTGCAAATGAGCTCAAGAAGGCTAATTAATGGGGGGCTAATGAAAGCGGTGTTGGACTCGACTGAAGAAATAATCTGGGACCCCTATTTTGCTTTTCCCCTCTTTTGCTGACTTTCTTTCTCTCCCATTCCCTGGCTCGTCCTCTCTCTTCCCACAAGATGGCTCGTGCCATTGAAGTTGATTGCAGAACGCATCAATATGTGAACAAAGTTGGTGGTGGTGTGGGGTGGTGGTAGTGTGTTAGTGGAATTAGCATTCATTTGAAGAGCGACCCCACCCCCCCAGCTCTGTTATTTATTCTGTAGCTTTTGGCACATTTTCTGGTTTTCCACTCCCAGGAGGAGAGATGGATGGAGACGGAGCAGAATGTTTAAGATGTGTGATGGGCTGTAATGGCAACTTCTTCGCTCCTCTTGTTTGCACTGGAGAGAGTTGGGCAGCAGTGAACAGAGAAGTCACTCCCTGCTCCCTCCATCCCTCTCCTCCTTGTTGCGGCGTTTGACGGTGGAGGGCAGCCTGAATCAGATGTTTTGCCCTGCAGTTGTGTCTCCTCTCTTTGAGGTGGTGTGACTCCTCTGAGTGCCAGTGTTACTTGATGTGAATAATACTACCACTACTGCAACTACAGCTACTGTTAATATTACTGCCATGAATAGTTACTGGGTAATACTACTACTGTTACTACTGGTACTACTACTATGACTATTACAACTATTTTTACTACTAATAGCATGGCAACTATTGCTGCTATGATTACAACTACTACTGCTATTACCTTTATGTTTGGCTTGATTTTAGCTGAAATGACATTTTAAGTTTTCATTAACTTTTCTGAGGGGCCCATGAGGAGAGGTTAAGGTCACGTTTATGGAGCTGTGGTAGTCCAGAATAAAGGAGTTTGTGGAGGCCACAGTGAGGGACTTTGGCCTCAAAGAAGTTCTGGCAAATCATCAGCTGACTCAGGAGCAGCAGGCAGGGCTGACCTCAACTGAGGAGTTGAACAGTGTTTACAATTGGTTTTTAACATGTATTTTGGGTGATCGGATCAAAAGTGAACAAGTGTAAAGAACCACATATAATTTGTAGTGTAAACACTAATTTAGCAGTCCTGATGCATCTCGACGTAGGGGACATAGTGAACAGGTGGTAAAACAAAATCAACACACAACTGGTCAGCTAAAACAGGAATGTGTCTGTCTGCATGTATATCTGTGTTACATGTTTAATGTTTAATGTAATGTTGGAACCTGTACCAAGGAGCTGTACTGGAAACACATTCCACCAGTCTGGCTGTGTGGTCATTAAAAGAATCAATCAATCAATCAATCAATCAATCAATCAAGATATATGATGAAGACAGGTATGAATGGGGATGTTTCTTGTTGTCTGAACTGTTTCTTGTTGTCTGAAATGTATACTCATCTACAATGTTTAAATGTTTGTTTTTATCTGCAACAGCATGCACTTGTGCCTGAGACAAATTTCCGGGACAATAAGATAGATAGATAGATAGATAGATTTTTTTTATTGTCATTGCACAATCATATACGTATAATAATGCAACGAAATTAGGGCTCAGTCCTTTCGGTGCAGGGGAGAGTAGAAAGCATCGTGCATCTTGCTAGTTGAATAGCCAAGTCCAGTAATAGATGGCTGCAGCCATGTCTCTGCTATCAGAAAAAATGCAACAGTCACGGAAACACTTGTTGGATGTGCAAGCACAGTTCGTCATCCGTGTTCGCCATGGACCTGGCGCTGGAAAATGCTGGGAGGCGGCGGCCCAAAGGGCTGTCCTTTCAGCCGTGTCAACGCACCGGCCCTGCAGCCTTGGCGTCCTCCGGAATGCCCTGGTAGCGATGAAAGTCCGGTGAAATTGGCATCCCGCAGCGCAATCCCAAGCTCAAAAGGTCCTGATAACTGTTGTTTCCTTTGCTTGTTTACGTTTCCTCCTGGTCTTGTCACTGGGAAGAACTATCCACGGCGACCCCAGTGTTCTAACGGCATCCTCCGGAATGTCCTGGTAGCGATGAAAGTCCGGCGAAATTGGTACCTCGCAGCACAATCCCAAGCTCAAAAGGTGCTGACGACTGTACGCATACATTGCCCAACATAAGGTGGTGTTTTAAGCTAAAAACACAACCGTTCACACATACAAAAACATATAATACGGCACCGAGAGTGGAGAGCTGTAGCCGCTGCGTCTATGCGCGCTGCCATGGCAACCACCAACCACAATAAAGTTGATTTGATTTGATTGATTGATTGATTGATTGATTTGATGTGTTTTGGCTGTCCAATTGTGTTTGGATCACTGAGAATGTTAAAACCCAGTGTACACAGGAGCTTCTCAACCCAGCAGACACACCAGAGAAGGCTTATGACCATGTTCCCTGTTCCATGGTCTCCTTTTGGGGCTACTGCCAGAATATGAGGTGCCAGAGCTCCTGCTGGGAGCTTTTGGTCCCTGTATAACCAGACTTAAAGTTGTATCTGCAAGCTCATTCCTAGTTCCACCAAGGCTGTGCTTTGTCACCAATTCCATTTGTCACTTTCATGGACTCAATTACAAGACACAGTCAAAGAGTGGATGATGTCCACGATAGTGGCCTAGGATTGCATCTCTGCTCTTAGCAGATGTCCCTGATGGCTTCATCAACCTGTGATATCCAGCATGTCTTGGAATGGTTTGCAGCCAAGTGTAAAGTCATTGGTATGAGGGTCAGCAACTACAAGTCCATGGTGCTCTGTTGGAAAAAAGGTACATTGTCCTTTGGGAGTTGGGAGTGAGTTACTGCCCAAAGTGGAAAAGTTAAAATATTTTGGGGTCTTGTTCATTAATAAGGATAAAATGGAACAGGAGGTTTACAAACAGATTAGAGCAGCGGCCATAGTTGTGTGGACGTTGTACCAGACCATTACAGTGAAGAGGGAATTTAGTCTGAAGGCAAATCTCTCAATTTAATAGTCAATCTATTTTATTTTTAACCCTCACCTGTGATCACAAGCTCTAGGTAGTGAACAAAAGAATGAGATCATGATACCAGCAGCTGAACTGAGCATCCTTCACAGGATAGCTGGGCTCAACCTTAGGAATGGAGTGAGGAATAGGATGAGGAGCTGGCCATAAAGCTGCTGCACTGAAAGGAACCAGTTGAGGTCTTTGGGGCACTTAATTTGTAGGTGTTCCGAGTCCATCATTGTGGAGATGTTCCAGGTACAACAAGTCAAGTCAAGTCAAGTCAAGTCAATTTTATTTATATAACCCAGTATCACAAATTACAAATTTGTCTCAAGGGGCTTTACAGGAATACAACATCCTCTGTCCTGAGACCCTCACATCAGATGAGGACCAACTCCCTAAAAAAGCCCTTTAACAGGGAGAAAAAATAGGAAGAAACCTCAGGGGAGCAACAGAGGAGGGATCCCTCCCCAGGATGAACAGACGTGCAATGGATGTTGTAAGCACAGAAACAGAACACAGATTACATAATGCCAACACAGAAACGGGGTAACAAAATTATAATGTAATTGTAATGGCAGCGTAAGGTGTTTCAGGAATGAGATGAGGATGCCGAGTGGTGCCAGATGCACTGGTGCAGCCTGGGACCTGACCCATGCAACCACCAACACCATGGAGACCTAGATGGAGAAAAGACTACACATGCACTCGCGAGACTCATATCAACCATTCATACACACAGGAGAGAGAACAAGAAGGTAACAGATGAAGAAAAAATTTAAAAAGTGGGAAGAAGCATGCCAGGCTGCATTGAGGTGCATCCAGAGAACAGCCTGGAAACTGAGCCACACAACCGCCATCAATATGGAGACCTGGGAGAGAGACAAGAGGGACGTTAGCCGTACATGGGAGTGATAGCAAGATAATAGATATTTGGATCTCGATAATCTATAATCTTGTCGGCAGGTGAGTTCTTGGGTTACTTCATCGAGACCGAGAACCAGCCTGCCTTACCACTATCTGTCTAACTGTAAGTTCAGGCGAACAGATGAGTTTTGAGTTTGCATTTAAATGATTCAACAGACTCTGACTGTCTGACGACGGCAGGGAGGTTATTCCAAAAGAGCCGGGCCCGATAGGAAAAGGCCCGGCCACCTGCTGACTTTTTGTTAACTTTGGGTAAGCATAGGAGCCCTGCATTTTGAAAGCGGCGAGCTCGAGATGGAATATAGGGTTTAAGGAGATCTGAAAGATATGATGGGGCAAGCCCATTCAGGATTTTATAAGTCAGAAGAAGCACCTTAGAATCTGATATGATATGAATAGGAAGCCAGTGATAAGTATGCTACAAGGAGTGGGTGGATGGATGAATGGATGGGAGTTTAAAGGACTGAACAGAGCTTCTATTTTTTCAATGGCTGTTTTATCAGTGACTGAAAATTGGTAGCATTACAGCTGAGTAGCAGCAGGTTGCCACCCAAAGGATTTGCTTTGACTTGCAGTGCAGTAAAAGTATAATGCTTTGTAAATATCATCACATTATAACAGTTAGCTAAGGTTAAGGTTTTCACTGCTGAAACAAAATGAAAAAAAGTCCAGGAAAACGTTAGTATTCTGATAAAATAATGTTAAACAGTCAGCAAATTCTGGAGGCACCTCAGTGGCTCACTGTAGAGCATGTAGTCACGTACCATTTAATACTGAGGCTAAAGCGCAGCGGCCTGGGTTAAAACTTGGCCCGGACCCTTTACTGCTTCTCATCTCTGCATGTCTACTGCGTGTCTTTACTGTGTGTCATCCCTTCTCTCTGCCCTGTTTTTCCTGTCTCTCTCCACTATGGCTGCCTAATAATGCAGAAATGGCCAAAATGTAATCGTAACAAACACACACACACACACACACACACACACACACACACACACACACACACACACACACAAACAAACAACAACAGCAAATTCTGACTGGTTTGTTAGGGGGTGCACTTTTTGGTATGTGAATGACCACTACATGAGGAACAAATGCAGCAGCACCATGTTGCTAATGTGATGCAGTATGCCCTAATTGACTGAGTTATAGCTTGAAAACAACATGGCATGTTCATCAAAACAGACTTGTCGAAATCAGGCTACATTGGTACTATGACTATTACACATAGCACTACTACTGCTACTCCTACTACTGCTGTTACTGTTATAAGTACTATTATTGCTGCTACTGCTTCAACTCAAAGGCAGACTATGTACTCCGAGGACGTTTTAGTACCAATACTAACAGCTATTGCTGTCCACATCTGTATACAGACCCAACATCAGCCTGGCTATGTGCGTGTGTTGGGGGTTCACAAAACAAAACAAAGGGGATGGGCTACAGCTATTTTTAGAGCTCGAAATCTCAGAAGTGGATTGACTGGTATTGGCCAATGGCACTTATAAACCCTGTATGAGTACAGCTCAGAATTAAAGGGTTCTGACAGCAACAAACATGGTGACGGCGGAGGAGGTAGTAATAATGTCCTGCTAGTAAAGAAGCAAAAGCGGAGGCAATGTTGTAGATGGTAGGTGTGTATGATACTGCAAAATCTGGAATTGATCCGATACCAAGTAAATACAGTGCCAGTATCCAGATACCGACACCAATACTAATACTTTTGTCTTTTAAAAGCAGCTTATATAGTGGAAGAGCAGTGTGTCATGATTTATAAGGTGAATAAAACATCAATAGGCTAAATCTGAATACATTTTCCTCACCACTAAATTATTTGTTACGTTTTTTAGCTGCAAACTTAACCACACGCATGTAAAAACACGGGACAAATTTTAAAGTCAAAAAGCAAAAATATTTTTATAGGCTACTCTTAAATTAAATATGCAAACAAAAGTGCACACAAATACTTGTGGAGACCAACAATTTTCCCTCTGATTGCACTTCCTTTTTTTTTTTTTTTTTTAAAACAAAGTGCACACAATTATTTGAACAATGAATGTCTTAAAACCTTTACAACTGTTGTAAATGAGCACCAATAACCAAACAAAAGTACAAACAACCCTAAATGTTCTTCTTTCCTTCAGTTATAGCAACATTCTAAACTTTTTGTTCCTTATGTTCCCTGAGGCTCCCTTTTGGGCCACAGCTTCCCTGTTGGGAACCACTGAGTTAGAGGTTTTTGTAGAAAAACAGTAACATACTTACATGTTTCCCTTTCATAGCGCTCCTGTTTCTCTCTGCCATCCCTGCATGTGTTGTCCGTTTGGTGCAACACTGACAGCAGCAGCAGTGGAGGGAGGGAAAGTATGCATATACGTATTTACGACAGCACGTTGATTGCATACACAGTTCTACTCTTTTTGTAATAATGGGTAACTTACAACAGAGAAACTGAAACTAGCATCGATCCTATTGCGCTATAATCGATCTGGTATCGATACCCACGTGGTATCGATAGTATCAATATTTGGATCATCCGCCCACCCCTAGTAGACGGCAGCTGTCTGTGATGCCATTAGATACATTGTGATCGAAGGACAGAGAATTCTTTTCTCTAGAATTACCAATGAGAGAAATTTCTTCATTGTGTCTCGCTCATAGCCTGGCCCCTCTGCAACTACTGGGAACACTGCCGCCATGATTTCCAGTGGTACTGCTAAATTTTGTATCTGTAAGCTTTCTAAAAACATGCACAAATACAGATGAAATGAACACAGAGTAGAGACAGAGGGCTCCGTCCATATCTGTATATAACACTGAGAATAAATGAGCCTTAAGTCCTCCATACTGCCGATATGCAAGCACACAAATATTCTTCAGAAAATATAGTTTCCGTGGTTTTTTCCATAGCTTTTGGCGCATTTTCTGGTTTTCCATTCCCAGGAGGAGAGATGGAGGGACATGGAGCAGGATGTTTAAATTCTGTGATATGTGCAATGGCAGCTTCTTCACTCTTCTTCTCTGGTTTGCACTGGAGAGAGTTGGGCAGCAGTGAACAGAGAAGTCACTCTCTGCTCCCTCCATCCCTCTCCTCCTTGTTGCGGCGTTTGGAGGGTGGAGGGCAGCCTGGATCAGATGTTTTGCCCTGCAGTTGTGTCTCCTCTCTTTGAAGTGGTGTGACTCCTCTCAGCATCCCCAGCCCCCATGGCACTGCCACCGTCTGCAGGGTCTTGCTGCACCGAGCCACTTCGCTGTTTGAAGACGGAGCGCCTGCTCTGCTCGACCCCTGCCACTGCCACAGGCTCACACACCCGCTTGTACAGCACACATATACTTGCACATGCATGCTCACACACACACACACACACACACACTCTTCCACACATATACAACTGTCTAAGCCTCTTCTTGTTACCCTTTGATATCTACTACCACTCCCGCTCCCACCCTGTTAGACCTCAGTAACAAGCATCAGACACTAAAGGCCCATTCACAAATACAATGAGAATTATTAGTATAACTTTGAAAGATTAAAATTTAATGAGTAAATAAGTAATAAGTAATGAGTAAATGGAATACTTTGTATCCGTACCCATGTTATAACCAGTAACCAGTGTTGTTATAGTTTAGTGTTACCTACAGTTGGGAATGGGCTTTTACACTTATTGATTCTGCGAAGTTTTTCTGCTGTGATCATTATTATTATTATTATTATTATTATTCAGAGATATAATTGGGAATGGTCAGATTCCTTTGTTATCAGATGATGCACTTACAATCCATGCAATGAGATGTAGATGGAGAAGAAGAACAAAGAAAGAGCACGGAGACAGTGTTAAGATGTAAATCTGCAAGATCTATGTTTTTCTTGTTTCCGTCTTTGCTGCAAAGCTCTAATTGCTGTTGTGTTTTTTTTTTTTTTTTCTGCTGTTCACAGAGATCAGCTGTCAATCAAACAGTTCGGCCAGTGATTTTTCTGGATTTTCAGTTGATTATGTTGATTTGAGTTTCTGTAATGGGGACTATTGCAGTGGCCGACAAACAGGTAAACACAACAAGAAGTCACAAAACACAACGGCAAGCAGGAAAACACAACAACAAATTGCAAATCAAATTAAGAAAAGAGAAAACTCAGTGACAGATCAGCAAACAGCACAACCAATCAAAAAATCACAACGGCGAAAAGTGGAAAACACAACCACAAATCGGGAAAACACAACAACATTAACTCAAACTGGAAAAGGTAGGCACCTGTCGAAAAGGAACATCACTGATTGGACGCACTGCAGTCAACAGGGATTGTCGCTGATTGGATGCACTGAACTGTCCATCTTTTTTTTTTTTTTTTAACCTTCATTCAATCAGATTTTTTTTCTGTGCAACCCTGCTTCTTTTACAGTTTTTTTTCTGATTGCTTAGGCACTATCTTTGAAACTATAGGCTATTTTTGCAAAACTCTGCACTCTAACCACAAAACCTTCCACCAAACCAGCAAAACAATATAGATCTCTTGCAGAAGCAAACAATCCTTTCAAAACTCTTCAAACCCTTTCAAAAACGTATGTTTTTGCATCAATGCACCACACACAAGCCATCATTTGAATAGCACACAAAGCACAAACTACGCACTGACAGCAGAAATGAAAAACACTTGTGGCTTTTTCTTTCTTTTTTTTTTTTTTTGTCTGATGGACAATTAAGTTTTGTCATACATGTAGGGAACACACACACATACACACACACAGGTATCCAAATGTGTAAAGCATGAATGTGAATTCCCAACATAACATACCATCAATATAAGTAAGGGATTTTTTTTTTTTTTTTTTTTTTAAATGTTATACTGAAAAATATAATAAAATAAATAAAATAAAATAAAATAAAACCACACACACAAATACAATAATGCATATTTTAATTTATTGTTACCTTGAAAATGAACACTTACATAACAAAACAAATAACAGAAAGGATTGACAGAAAGTCCTAGTTTTGCTGAACTACTGCTCACATGTTCAGCCCATACTGTTTGCTAAGCCTCTGAATGTGGAGTAATGTTGTGTGTAATGGAATTAAATGTTGTTGGCGACATGATATGGGCTACACTGCACATACAGTTTTTTTCAATCGCTTTACCTCCACTGTCAACTCAGAAACCCTGGTATCAAAACAGCTAATACATAGGCCTAATGAGAAGCGCTCTTCCCAAAATAACACATTTTGTTTGCAAAAGGCTCTTACCATGACAAAACATTTCAAACATGCAGCAAAAGCACATTTTGTCACCATCCAATACAACTTGCAGTCAGGTGAGTAAATCCAGCCACTCACTCACTTCATACTCAACACCAAAATGCAACACACCCTTTTTAGTCTGAGCAGGTTCAACCTTACTTTTTTCCTGTGTGTATTGCAGTCATATTTTTTTTGACAATTTACATCGTTACATATTGTAAAGCAAGTAGCAAAAGCCAATATTTCCCTCAAACAACTCAACTTCTGCTCAAATGAGTAGATTCCTTCAATCAGCTCTACTGTACTGTAACACAGCTGACAGCAGAATACAAAATACAGCTGTCAGTTTGAACAAGGTTCTCCTGTGAGCTACACATTCAAATGTGAACGAATTGCATCCAAACTCAGACTTTGACAAAAGACTTTGAGGTGAAATTTTACTGTATTGATGGCAAAAACTGAAATACTGTAATTCACATACAGTATTACACAGAAAAACTCAAAGGAGTTGAGAAAAAATACAGAATACAATTTATAGGCCCCTTTTTTGTAGCTGCATACTGATTGGTGAATGGTGATTGGTGGAAAGGGTAGTGATGCAGGTGCACTAGTGATTTCACAGTGATGCAGGTCATTTCTATCAGCTGTGAGCAGATGTTTTGCTTTTGACTACCATAGTGAAGTCAATGGAGTCAGGGCCGTGTAAATGACACATGTGAGACGTGCTGTGCAAAAGAACGTGAAAAATGTGTGAATCCAATGAAAAGGTATGAACACATTTGCAAAAGAAAACTTCTGCTGTGGTTTGGAGGTGAAGATGATGACAAAGTGGACTCCAGTTTCATTATACTGGAAAAAGTGATGGAAAAAAACTGTAACTGGACAGTGAAATTTATTATAAGCTCGCTGAGGTAGGATTACAAGGTTGCAATGTTCCAAGGATTACTTGGCATGAGACTGGCAAACAGACAAAACTTTTGTCATACAAAACTCTGTGAGAAAAGATGAGATGACAGCCTACAAAACAGTCTTTGCTAAATAACTTGGGCAGAGGGTGTACACTCTGGTGTTTTCCTGTTAGCCATGAGACAGATCACTACAGGGAACATCAGGACAGTGGAGACACTTTGCGTCAGTTTGCCTTTGGGACAATAAAGGCTATCTATCTATCTTGCTCAGTCACAAAGTATCACTCATGCTTAGCTAACAGTGTATGAGGTTTGGATTTTAACAACAATTCTTTCTATGATTTTCCTGCAGGATTCGACCACAACTTCAACCTCCTCCAAAGTAGAAAGTTAGAGTGGAGGCCTGATGTTTGACATGCTGATGTCACTGGAGGTTCCCAAGTCCGGACGTCCCAGATGGGGCACCTGTACACAGCCACTGAGAGGCTCTGCTGTCTGATAGTATACTGTATATTGCAATTTTTTATCTTTATGTGCACATGGTTCTTTTTTTATTTACTAATAAAACCAAACATTTTATAGCTCTTGAGTTCTTTACTGTATTCAAAAATCACAACCAATTTGAGGGGGTAACAGGTTCTAGATTTATTGAAATCTTTTCAGCCAAAGTGGTCATTTTTGATCAAAATATGTCCTGTATAAAATGATTCATGCACAATATGAATTAGATATTCCTCCTCAAAAATATCTTTCTATAAAACAAATGAAAATTAAAATTTGTGAGACTAAACTGAGTGGAAAATGACATGAAGGGCTCTAGTTTCCGGGCGCAGCGCGGGGTGGCGCAGTGAGGCGAACCCCACGCAGAGCTAGTTTCGACCGGCGAAACGGCAGAGGCGAACGGTTTCCAAGTTTCGCAGGCGGAGGTTCGCCGAGATGGGAGTGGCGGCGCAGCGGGGGGAGGTGCCGACAGATTCGGCTTGGCGCAGTGACAGTTTCGTGCCAAAAGGCTTCGCCGAGGTGCGCCAAAAGCTCGCCATCTGAAACCACGTCTACTTTCAGCGCAAGGCGGAGCGGAGCCGGCGCAGTGGAAGTTTGGCTGCCTGGCGCACATCACCAAAACCTCACAATCAGCACAAACGGTGCCAATCTCCTTTGATCTGACATCAGCTGTGACGGGACAGTTGATATGGAGATATATGTATGTGCTGATTGTGATCGTAGCATTGAATAGTGTTTTTTTCGGTATTTATTGCATCGTTCATGTGCCTGACACTCCGGAAGCCTGCCTGTGAGTTTTTGGTGACGTGTCCGCACTGCTCGCCGGTCTCCGCTCCGCGCCTGTCTCCTGAGCTCCGCTCCGCCTGCGGCAATAGACCTCCATGTCAGCTGTGTAAACTTTCATTACGCCTTCGTGCAGCGCATTTTAAAGGCAAGGACAGGGGCTCATTTGATTGGTTACATGTGAATCGGCTGTGTCAAACCCACTCCATGCCTTCTCTCCTCCCCTCCGCCGGTAGGAGGGACGGCGGAGTACTTGCGCCACCGAGAACGGCGTGCCAAACTTGGAAAATCCGCCTGGCCACACCCAGTTGGCGAAGCGCATCTGCGCTACGCCCCCGCCTCGCCTGGTCTGCGAAACTAGAGCCCGAAGAGTCCACTGTGTCATTAATTTTTCTTGCATATTGTATCTACAAACCTTCCCTGAATCCTCTCAAATGATAAAAAGTTTAATCACATGGAATGAAAAATAACCACATAGCTGATATTTAGCTGACAAGAAATCAGGGTCATGTTTTTATTCATACATGTACATTACTGTCACACAAATCCAACTAGACATAACTAATATTTACATGTACAATTTGTTCAAAGGATGAAAAAGTATTTCATAAGTCAAACATCAAAATATAGGCAGGCTGACTAGTGATTACATGATGTATAATAAAATCTGTCTCATAATGTTATATTCTTTCACTGCAGCCACGTCAGCCTTGTATGTGGCCTTCTGCAGGTCCCAGATGGAGCTGTAGTCCTTTGTCTCCTCCAGCTCTTGGACTTGTTATTGTCGTACCGTCTACACCTTAGAAAGGGCCAAGTCAGTGCGTTTATAGCAACAGCTATACAGAGCATGACATTGAGTGTACAACAGCAACGTGAAGGTCATACTGCAACCTGGAAAAAGAACTGGAATCCCAGGTTTCATGGAACAATCTTGTCCGATGTAAAGGACACGCTAATTACAAACAAACACTGGTGGTGTTATAACACGTTTTTGTCTTGAAAAGTGAAAATACATGCTCAGACATTATTTTTTCTGTGTGGCAGTCACACTTTGCATAAGCATCACACACGACTCAGAACAGTAACGTTAGCATGCTTAGCTTAGCTAACCTGAACCAGAGACAGCATGCTGCTAACACCTGGTGGGGGATGCTAGCAGACAAGAGACAGCTCGTCAACTAAAGTCCTCTGTGGACATGGGCTGACTCAGTTTATGTAATAATAAAAAAATGATGTATTAATAAAAATAGAATAATAAAAACAATAATAGAACCACTTTGGATGACCTCCATGTGCTGACTATTATTACCTGTCATAAGTGACATAGTTGATGCATTAAATAGCCATCAACTCCCGTAATTAACTCTGTAGTATGATAACAGCAGTGACAAACAGATTTGTTCTTTGCACCCACAAATTCAAAATAGTGGCTTTCACAATGGTAAGGCTGTCTTTGTCTCTGCAGTTAGCGTACACTAAACCTACTGAGTGTACATGCAGAAACAATAGCCAGGGATGTTATATGTATTTGCTTTTGCACTAACAAAAGAATCAGGATAAATAATACTGTAAACAAGTGTAACAACTTGCTTAATTGACAAAGACATTTCAATTAAAAAAATTAAAAACTTAAAATTAAAAAAAATCTCAATCAAAAAAATAACATGTTGTTACCAGCCATAATAAAAAGAGCAGTCACATTTCTTTGTAATACGCTACCCCAAAACTGACCTGAGACTACCTATTGAAAAATTTAAAATAATTTTATTAATGTACTCAAAATCATAACTGAACAATTCATATTTCATCATATGTGTGTATGGGCATAGGGGAAATTGAAAACCTATATTAGGGTTCCTTTAATCTGAAGCACTTTACTATTTAAAGGGCAGTTCATAGCTGGGTGATTTGTCACGACTGCCACTGGCGCTGATCACATTTCCTGTCTATGAGCATGGCAGCTGGTTTACACTCTGGGTGACGGGCGGCTTGCTGTTGTTGCGTTGGTCACACTCATCGCTGACACTTTCATTGGACTGAACTTTGACTCTATTGCTGCTTCAGCTGTCATGACAACAGTGGGGTGTTCCTCCCAACCTTAATAATTTTTTTGCATTTCAAATACTTAGCAACAATTGTCTAAACTGTATGCCAACGCAGGCAGACTACAAGGATGGGAGAAAGAGTTCTTTCTCTTTCTCTCTTCCACAAAGTCCACAAATACAAATCATTCAAATGTTTACACTTCATATGAGAAACAATGTCTACAATGAAAGTGGAGCAAATGAGCTAATGTTGGTCAGATTGTAGCGATGTCCGTCAGGCAGAAATTGCCAAACAGTAAACTGACCTTAACAGTATTTCAGTCTAGTAGTGTGGTTGCTCCCAACTCCTGGTGGGTTCTCTCTGGTGGTTCCTCTCTTCACAGTTTCTCCTGGCCTTTAGGTTACTGGATCATTGGGATGGTAGAGACCTCTGCCCTGTCCTGCCCCCTGTAGCTCCTCCTGCCTCTCCCGAGGTATCTGAACCCTCTCCACCCTCTGCTTCCCCACCCCTCTTGCCCCGTCCTCCCCATCGGGGACCAGGGGCTGAGATGGATGGCGAGGCAGAGCCTAGCCCCCCAGACGGGCTGATTTATGGCGGCTCCTTTCCTTCCAGGCAGAGCAGAGGCCCCAGGGGCCTCGCCTGGAGAGCGCTGGGGACAGCCACCGTCTCAGGCCTGACGGCCCCGGGCTCCCAGTCCGCCGTGATGCCAAGTACCAAACGGCCACTCCAGAATGGTCGCCATCCGTCATGCGGGCAGCCAGGGATCTGCCTTAAAGAGCCAAAACCCAGAGAGCAGCAACAATGAGACCCGCTCTCTTCCTCCCTGGCCTCTTCCCACAGACATTGATCTCCACTGCAACAATTTATTATATCACCTCTGCTATGGCTACTGTCAGGGGGGATGGTGGGAGATACCTCCATGCTTTTGTTTAACAGTCTGTGCAACTGCTATAAATATAGCAACAGTACAAAGCTACAGCAACATGATGCAAGACATTTCTATGCTGTATTGGTATATAAATACTTGATAGTATATTGACTGTGTACTGTAAATACATATATACATGCATATATGCAGTAATATAGGGGTAGATATAAGTAAACTATGGCAATCATCATAAGGTAAACAACCAGAAGCAGACAGAAAAATCAACATCAACTTTTTTAAGGTTTACTATGATGTATGCCATGGATTGAACCTAAAAAGATAGGTGTAGCCTTGCTTATCATGTCTATATTTAAATGTCTAAATAAGCTCTGTCAGAACCAAGATCACTGAACACAGGTGCACCTCAGGGCTGTGTGAGTTCTCCCATCTTATTCACACTGCACACTAATGATTGCACAAGTACTCAGTCTGGTAACAACATAATTCTTTTCTCAGATGACACTGTGATTGTTAGTTTACCACATAATGACAATCAATCATAATATTTTAATGAGACTGCAGTTTGTTCAGTGGTGTGATGACAATCACTTAATCTTGAATGTGAAAAACACCCAAGAGATGGTCGCTGACCCCAGAGTCGTAAGCTAGTATCTTCCAGTTACCATTCATCTGTTCAAGGTTCAGGGTATTTAATGTTGGGCAGAAGCTGATATTGATCTTTTATAAGACTCTGCTTGAAAGCATTCTACGAATCGGAGTAATAGTGTGCTTTGGTAATTTGTCAATACATTTGAAATCTCAGATTACCTGCCTGGTGCAGTCTGCATTAAAAATTTTAAGACTAAAAGACTACCCATCCCTTCAGGCATTACACAAGCAGTCTGTCATCAGAAATACTGAAAGAATTGTGTCCAATCTGACTAATGCCCTTAGCATAAACCTTAGAATTTCAGTTTCTTCCTTCTGGCAGAAGATACAGGATGCCAAGGTGCAAATTTAACTGCTACAAGAAGTCCCTCATACCTACAGCCAACTGCTCAGCACACACACATAAAAATCCTTGGGGCCATAGTGGTGCAATATGTTTCAGGGTCAGTGAGAGTAATATGATTAGTGATAGATGGAATGTGCTTTATGGTTGCGCATGTGTACTTTACAATGATGTGTTCAATTTATGTGTGATAATGATTATGATAACTTTCTGACTTTTTAAGAGCTGTGTCCTATTATTATGAATCACTAGTCCTCTCTCTCTCTCGCTCTCTCTCTCTCTCTCTGTGTGTGTGTGCGTGTACATAACCACTTATATTATATATTATGCATATTATATATAAACACATGCTCAATATGTTTATATTTAATATATATATATATTTTTAGGTCCACCAGTATAGTCTAATGCAGTTCAATGCAGCAGCTCTGCCATAAATTCTACCTTTTAAGTTTATAATGTGTACATTTAATTCTATATTTATTACTCAGGTTGTAGTTTGCAGAGGTCTTGTACTGGACTGCATTTTATTGAGAGGTGTTTCAATTTTTTTGACCTCCCTATTTATATACATGAGGGGGCAGAATATTGGAAACAACTTCCAATAAAATGCAGTCCAGTCCAACAGCAGCACTAACTATGAGCTCAATGCCAAACATAGAAGTGAATGAACACCTCTGTTACTGTGACAAAAAGAAAAGCTGAGCATTAAAGGCAGCAGGAAAGGAAACATTATGGCACGACAGTTGGATTGGATTGGATTAGATTGTGCAGGTACCAAATGAAGTGGCCACAGAGTGTATGTAAAATGTGCCAAACTGTATTTTGATTCATTTGTCTTCATTGGTTCTGGCTTACTGAATAAATATTACATTTAATACAATATAGACAATAATATACAGTGGACAAATACAGTTTATACAATGAGCAGACCGCATATACACTGTAGATGCATAATGCATTTTTCATACATCAGTAACCAGCCCACCATGCTGCCATAATACCAGGCCTGGCATGGCTACTGCCCCATCCCCTGGCCTGGCTAGCAGGGCATCTGCACTGAACAGAGTCGCCAAGACTCAGCGCTCATATACAGTATGGCTACCAGCTCTCCATCCAGACAACTGGGGCTGTAAAGAGACAGAGCAGCAGGGAGACTGACCAGCCGACCGATGCACTGCTCCAGTCCCGCTCAACATTTGGATCAAAAGTAACTATTTATTCTTGGCCTGTAATTAAAAGTCAGATATAGGGGTGTGTAACAACGCATTATGTAATAATGTCACATTTTGCTATATCACCCACATACAATTGTATTCTTTATGTATGAGCATGTACATACTATGTGGAATTTAACTGTGGAAATAGTATACCTTGGAATATGCATCTAAAAGAAAGCTGTGCCTTCAGGCCAAAAAGTTTGAGAACCACTGAACTAGACAAAAGTTGTGCTGGACTGTGCAGGTGTGTAGGGTCTGTAAAATGAAAATCAAGCACTTGGGAAACACAACAGATTTATCCAGCATACCTTGAGTGGTAACATACTATGTTAATTTTTCAGTTTCATCATCATTTCAGTTTGCTTTATTGCATAATTATTGTACAATTTCGACAATTGTGACCCAAGGGATGTCCTTTACCTGAAAATAATAATAATAATAATAAAAAATTCTCAACCTAGCCAAGTTTTCATCTCTAAATGCCACCTCTGAGACTGAATGCTTCTTTAAATATCATTATCTTTAAATGTGACAAAAATGCTCAAATTTAAAGATATTGATAGCAGCATTTGTACCGTGCCTAAAAATAAATAAATAAAATAAAATAAAATAAAATAAAATAACAACCATTACTCTGCTTGCTCCAAAATTATGTTCCTGTACAATTAAACTGTATTCTTATGTTTAGTGGAAAATGTATTTTGTTGTGGATTATGTTTGTTTTTGACATATCACAAATACGTTTTAATCAATATATCTTGTATATCATGTAGGGTGGCAATTTAGCCATGTTTGTTACTTTAGCTAGCAAAGGTTAAGACAGACAGCGACTGGTTATGAACTAAATGCAACGACAAACTGTGTGAGTGCCCCTTTAAATTCTGTGATGCTCAATGCAGGATGACAGTGCAGCGACACTGGTATCGCAATTCCCCTCAAGGGGGCCCCTCCTCACTAGTTCCTGAGAGTAGCCTGCCACTGGCTACCACCAGCCAAGTTTATGATTTCTGCAGCCACAAAAAATGAAAAGCAGCTATCATGAAACGCAATTACCAATGCGGAAGCCAGAAAAAAAAGAAGAGAAAGGAAGAGGAGGAAAATAAAAAACAAGATAGTGGTAAGTGATAACTTACATTACATGTTAGGTCTAATGTGTCTTGTTCAACTGGTGTAATTTAGCAGCAGGTACGCTAGCAGCAAAATACATGGGTAATGTTTTGTCAGCTAAGCTACCTGCCTGGCAGTCGATGCTAATAAATAAGGGGGATTTGCCAGTCGGTGCGGCGGGCCGCGGTGGGCATGCATGGGTCCGGGTCTGGGTCTGCGAAACTTACGCCCCGTGGTGGGGCGTAAGTTTCTCCAAGTCTCCAAGTCGATTATGCTTGGGGCCCCCAAATTCCTTGAGACGGCCCTGTATCCATGACAAAATGTTCCCCTCAAAATGTAATTGAGAATGCAGTTTATTTGTATGAGAATGTAATTTTTAGGAGACAGGCTTGCTTGTTACACTCAAGGGTATTTTTAAGGAGTCTATGCTTGTACCTCTACTTTGCAACACTTACTTGTGGAAGATCTGTCAGCAGACAGGGCTGAGGAGAATGAAAACATTACAGTAAGTCGCAGAGTTGTAGCAACCATTACAGATACTTACAGCAAAACAGATATTTGAAAAAAGAAAGAACCTTTCCTAAATGATGATAAATTATTTAATTCAGGACAATGCACAAAGATTATAGCTAAATTCTTCAAATGGAAGCAAAGAGTTAAGGGTTTTCACATCAGGCTTGATTTTGTGTCTGAGAGTGTGTGTGACTTTGTTACTTCTGTCAGAATAATTACTCAGTAGTCAGCTCTAACTTAAGTAAAGCTGAACTGAAGGAATGAACTAAGATGAAATGGATCTTTACGGATCCTGGTGATGACAATGGGACATCGGCTGGATTCACACTGTAAAAGGACAAGGTATGAACAGCAGTATACTATGACTTGAACAACAGACCTGAGTGCTAAGTTAGGCAACATCTGGACTAGAGCTGGGTACCTTGTAAAATGGTAAGGATATCAGTATGTGGAATTCAACACTGCCACCATAATGGTACTTTTTTCGGTACCATTAATTAAGTGTTAGCCTAGTATAAAATGTGCTAGTTGGTAGAAAATTAAACAATAACCTAACATCTAAATGTTCTCGTGTGATGAAACCAATTTTCAACTATTCAGGGGACATTTCTTTTTGCTTTTCCCTGCCCTCTGCTCTGCTCTGCATCTGAGGTGGGTTACAGGCTATGAGCCTAACAGAGCAGGTACAGACAGTAAATGTGGCACCGGCATATGTTGACCACGTGTCCCAGTTTGTCTGGGATTGTCCCGGTTTCAAGCTGGTTATCCCGAGACCCGACAAATATCTATAAAACACCATTCATTCACCACATTCACCACCAAATTGTCCTGATTTTTCACTATACACACCTGCAATTGGAGCCAAACTTACGCATATTATATACCCAGAATATTCAGCGTTTTCTGTTGAATCTAATGGCATATCTGGGGTCCGTTTCACAAAGCAGGTTTAGTGAAAACTCTCAGTCTGTTAACCCTGAAATGAGGGAAACTCTGAGTTTTCCGTTTCACAAAGGTAGGTAACTCAAAGCAGAGAAAGAGGGGTAACTCTAGCCTGTTTCACAAAGGGAGGGAACTCAAAGCAGAGAAAGAGGGATAACTGTAGCCTGTTTCACAGAGGGAGGTAACTTAAGCTCTTGGTCAGTTACCGCAGTAACAGACTCCATGAAACTAACCTGGTCGGGACCAGGTTTTTCTCATGAAACCCCAAGTTTCTCTCTGTGTCCGCCCTCTTTCAGCCACACACGGTATTTAACTTCCTCATTCATTCTGTCAGCAGGCGAGTTTCGGCGTGGCGTATTAGTTCTGCCGTCTGTTATTTTAAAAAAAAATAAAATAAAAACAGTCAGTAGGCTTTTATTAGAAGTCCATTAGTAGTTAGGTGGCGACTTTTTTTCACGAACATGGCATGTCCTTTTGACAACGATCCCGTGGATGAAGGTGCAGTGTTACTGCGCAGAGAATTAAATATTTGTCGGGAGATGGTTATAAGACCGCGCATACATGTTTTAGCATTTCCAGATAATTATCTTTCTGAGCATTACCGTTTCACGTCACCTAAATGAAATAAATAATAGTAATAGTAATAATAATAGGCTACCATTCAAGCAGTTTTCCCCAGTAATATTATTGTGATTGCAACGGACTATATTTAAACTTACGCACTGACCCGAGCAGCAATGTTCTCCCACGCCGTCTCCCTCTCCTTTGCCGCTGCAGTGGTGTTGCACTTTTAAAAAAAACAAAAAAAAAAAACATGTTCAAACTCGCTGTATGAATGCATTAAGATTTCCAATTCAACTGGGGTGAAAAACGCAGCCTGATGCTTCCCCGTTGCCATGGTGACTCATCAAATTGGGGCTCCATTGACGCTGTCTTTTTATAGCTATGGTGCACGCACTTAACTCCAGGTGAAACTACTCCGAGTTGATCAAACTAACTCAAATCAGCTGTTCTGGAACCGAAAACTCAGAGTTTCCTATCTCAGAGTAGATCAACTCAGAGTTTGGGGTAAGACTCGGAGTTTGTTGAACCTGCTTCGTGAAACGGACCCCTGAAGGGTCAAACAAATCTGACCTCCACTTTTGATGCTATGACTCTCGGAAGCCGGCAACATCATGCTCAATACAGAATTTGCTAGCAGATGCCCACAGAAACGTCCTGCTCTTAGTAGGACTTAATAGGTGTCTTTGTTCCCAAATTTTTAAACAAACAGACATTTTATACATCAAAAATGTTTCGCCTTTTCTGTTGAATATAATGATGCCAGAGTCCAAACAGCTGCAACAATAGCTGGCAGACAATGTGTCACAGTCAGTCATTTAGGTGTCAGCCTGCATTTGTGCACATTGACAATAACTTGTGTTTGGTTTTAAATGTATTTAAATGTATTACAATCAGTACACGTTATATTATACCAGTGCAATCCTTGTGTTTTTTGTTTATTAGTGTTATACATGATATATATACAGTTTTAAGATAAACTACGATTTGGTGGATTTTTGGAGACAAAACAGTTGTTTGCGTGCTGAGGCACTGTCCATGGTGCTGAAAGGTTCGGTAGGTATGCTAAGTGCTGAAATAATTGTCTCCCATCCTGATGAAAACAAGCACGGTGCATGCACAAGCTCAGACATGTGTGTGCGTAAACATGTGGCACACCTAAGGGTCCGGGTTTAGGGGTTTGAAAATATGGTCAAACTGCAATAGCACCTGATTCTCACAAAGACTTCAGTTATTCAGTCATTACTATTAACGTATGGAGTATAGAGTCCTTATCTGGATTCGGATTTGGTGAAGAGGTTTTATGTCAAGGTCTGGCCTGGCAATGCTGCCACATGCTCATTGCCACTGCAGCCTTGGGCATATCAAACAAAAGGCAAAACAGACAAAATGCATTATGTAATCTTACAAAATTCACTGTTGTGGAATGTTTACCCAGTTCTACTAAGTAGAAAGATGATAAATCAACAAAGGCCCACAACTGACACAGAAAAAAAAAAATCAAATCAAAATATCCCATGAATTCTCCATTGAGCAGACAGTGTTTCTTTCACACAGTAAAGATATTTTCCTCTTTATTAGCTCTTTCTGATTTCCACTACCATTGTAATTCTCTGTGAATCTCAGCGGGCCATTAGTGAGCACACAGACAAAAATTGACAATAGGCAAATGACAATACGGGAAGGATCAGTGGTGCTGTTCGCTGTGTTATCGGTGTTTTTGAAAGTGTTATTTCAATTAAAAAGCAGATAAACTGCTGATTAATTCAGCACACTTCCCAATTACAGATCAAACGGCCCTCCTGGGGGCTGCAAAGCCCCAAAGATGGCAGATGCCGTGCACACATTCAGGCATATTTCATACGGCTATGAAATATTGAGCTGGTGTGTGGCGTTGTGGTACCGCTGGGTGTCTGTGTTGTTGGAGCTCTATGTAAATCTGGCTGTGACACCCCTGTCTGCAGCAGGAGACTGATATCTGGGACACGTTGGGAGACACTACAGGGAAAATGATGCAATCTGATGCTAAGACGCTCTAGACAAGTGGAGTCTCAGATTCTGCCTGCTACATGCTTGTGCAGCTTAGAAGGAAAATGAGTATGAATGCTTGCATTTTGGCGAGCTTGTGCAGATATGCATTGATGTGCATTCAAATCTAACTAATTACCAAAGTAAAACATAACAAAACATAAACAAACATAAGACTTACCACCAACATGAACTAGAGAAAGGGGGATAATAAGAATAATTTCAGCTACTCTTGGAGGCTGACGGATCATCTACAAAAATGTCTTCATTTGTACAGAAAAAAAAAACAATACATTTGGGAAGAAAGGTTTCATCAGGATTACATGACAAAGACAATGACTCTTAATTACCTTTCCAAAATGAGTGTTTCAGTCAAAATAGCCATCTCAGACCACTAATGCCATGTTCACGTCATGTCTGATTTACTATGAATATGAGCTGTCGACGGTGGAAAAAAACACTCCTGTCAGCCTGCTTGTGGTAATTACAAGTAGAACATGTGGAATGTGTTTTTTTTTTTTTTTTCTTCAGGATCCATTATCTTCCACTTGGCATCATGAATTGTAAAAGTGTGTCAACACAGGCAGTAAACATGGCAGTGAATCTACCAACGTCAGCAGTCCAAGGTAATACAAATTCCAAGCTATATTCCTACTAATACAATCTACTCTACTTATGAAAAGTGAGAGATGTAAAGTATCTAGCTGAATTACAATTGAGCTTACAAGTGCTATGTTGGATGTGGGCGTTCCAACAAATTCCACACGTGAATGCTGCCAATTTGGAGCAGTGGAAAAACGTGAATGCAGCGTAGGATCAGAACAAAGGTCACATATAGTCAGTGTCTACACACACAAACAAAAATCGTTCTTCGGAGTGATACCATGGAAGAGCCTTTTCTAATTCCACAAAGAACGTTTCAGACCACAGTCCTTTAAAGAGCAATTTCCTTAAATGGTTCAAAGGGCCCTCAAAGAGCCATAAAAACAATTATTTGAGGAACCAACAATGATTGCCTCAAAGAGGAGACAAGAGAAAAAGCACATGGAAAATAAAAATAAAATAATTAAAAATAGTTCTTCAGAGTGTCCTTCAGACTGTGTCCATAAGGAACCTTTCAGGCCACAGTTCTTGGAAGAAACATTTCTTTATCGGTTCTTCAAAGAATAAGACTCAACGAAAAAGTTCTTTGTGGAAGCAGAAATGGTTCTTCCAAGAACTTTAACCACCAAAGAACCTTTTGCAAAACAGTTCCTGGTAGAGCCAACTGGTACTACAAAGAACTCTTTTCAAAAGAAGTACCATCCACAAAATAAAACGGCAGCTGATGGCTCTTCATGGAACCACACAATCTTTTAGAACCATTTTAAAACCATTACCATTATGTTGAAGGCATCATCAATCAAAGTTTTAAACCTACAAATTATTAAGTCACACTCAATAAATTGGTACAATGAACAAAACATAAACATTTGAATTTAAAAAACAGCATTCTTCCTTACAAAGCAGCAAACAGCATTAAAACAATGTTAAAAACATGTCTGCTTGTGTAGTTTCCTCTCCCTTTTCAGTGGGTAGAACTTTTGAGACAGTGCGCATGGAGATGCTTACTCTTCATCTTCTCTTTCCATAAGTTGAAGATTAGCGGGGGCCTTAACTTGCAATAGTGTCAACCTATCCCGATGATAGCTTCTTACAGTGCAAGATTCACGGCAGGAATTGCCAGCATTGCCTCCCTTAGTGTGTCCATAACTCATTTGAGTGTAAGAGCAAACAAACTGCTGTAACAGCTCTCTGGACAGGAGTTTGGCTGGTCCAGTTATGATGCTGCTCCTCTCTCGGTGTGCCGCCTCCCAAACGAGCCTGCGGCACTTTGTAACCACCACTTTATGTCCCAAAAGACACCGGACCAATAGTGCTGAAATCCAATGTGACCATAACACATAAATCATCTTTTAAGCACTGAGAAGAGCAGGTGCGGGCATAAACAGTGTCGACGCTGCTTTCTCAATGATGTAAATAATTTATCAAACCTACACACACAGCACTGTTTATTCCGTCCCAGTCAGTGTGTAATCCTCAGACGCCATTTTAGTGGAGGGCCTGTCAAGACACGCACACACACTCAAGCATGCACGCACACACACACACGCACTCACATATACACGGTCAGTGTTTTAGAGGCGGCCCTGTCTGTCGCTGTAATGAATCCCACTGTGATCACTCTGGCAGTTGTGGTCATCACTCTCTGACCAACACACATACACACACACACACACACACACACACACACACACACACACACACATATGTGCACACGCATACACACAGCTGCATGCACGTTCATATCCCCTCTCCTCCACTCACACACACACACACACACACCACACACACCACACACACACACACACACACACACACACACACACACACACACACACACACACACACATACAGACATCCTGCTGACTGTCTGCTCATTCATCATGCGACCCCTCATGGAGTTGCTTGTGGGAGTCTGGGGAGGCGATGGAGATGGAAGGACCAGGGAGGAGTGAGGAAGGGAGGGGGTGGGGCGAGAGGGGGGTTAGGGTGTCTGCGGGATGGGGTGGGGGGTCTGAGAGCCAGGATAGGAGGAGGTGGGGGTGGGGGGTGGGACCAGAGGAAGGATCTGAGCAGACAGACAGAGAGGGATGTGTCTGTACAAGCGAGGGATACTGTCTGCAGAGGAAGAAGAAACCCCGTAGCTCTGCGCTTGGGGACTGAATTGACTTGCAGGCCTGAGTTTAGGGGGGGCTTAGAGCCCCCCCTAAACTCCCTTTCTTTTCCTCTACCAAACAACGCCACCAGCACTGCACAACATCACACACTTTAATCGGGCTTGATTGCCAATTTGATGCGCCATCCCAGCCGCCGCTGCATTGTCCGATGGTGTGTGTTTTATCCATTTCTCATCTGGTTGCCGTTATGTTGATGAGAACCTCCTCTCCTCTTGCAGCCAGCCAGCAGCTAGACACTAGCTTCCCCAGGAGCGTTAAGTGCATATCTAAATAGTTGATGAGCGCTAAGCTGTTGGGGGAAAGTGTCGCCAGCGGCACCTCATTGAACGCTGCCTACGAGACGCCCAGTGGGAACTGCTTTAAACAACCTGGCGTCCCGCTGCTCGGCAACCTGGGAAAGGAGACAGTACCGAGCCCAGCAGGTTCTTCACCTCCCCAATCTTTTAAGATAATTATCAGAGGAGACTGCTGTGTTTTATTCTGCTCAAATGATCAGTGTACTGTGTGGATGAATGCAGCGAGTGGCTGATTCCAAGAAGGGCTTTAAACAGCTTAAAGGCAAAGTTCCCCTTCAGATCCCGGCCACTGCTATATATCATCAGTCTATGAGGTTCAATGCATTCCTGATGTGCAAGTTATTGTTTTGGCTTAAACACTTTGCCTCAAACTAACTCATCTAGTTCTACTCTATTTAGTGATTTCCTACATTTCCCAGAATGCTTTTGGACAACCCACAGAAAAGGGGCTTGAACTTGTTGCTTGTGGGGATGAATGTAGCTAGCTAGTAAAGTGAAGCTACTATTGGTGGAGAAATTGGTACCTCTATTTTAGATAGCTGAAACATGTTCTCCTGTCAAACTCCATTGTAGCTACACTGGAAATATCACCATGTGACATCTCTATGTTTGTCCAGTCATCCACAAGAACAACAAAAAGGCAATGTCGGCCTCCAGCAAACTCCCCGTACTGGCAATGCTACTGTGACAGAACATGCCCCGAAGGTTGGTCATGGCAGTCTTGACCGATGATCGAGCTCTTGGTTTTTGTGATGTTACCCGAAAGAGCTTGAAAACTATGGTCCCATTCATGCTCCTTTATGAAATTTTGTTGTCGTAGGACACACCCCTTTCAGCCAATCAGTGTGGAAAGTTGGTCAGAGCTGCCTTGACCCGTGACCAACCTTCCATCCAGGTTTGGTGATGGATGCAATTTGGGAACTATGGCCCTGTCTGTGGTAAGCTCATTGCCATACCCCTTTGAAGTTAATCACCTCTTTGTTGGACCATGACCAACCTTCCCAGCAAGTTAAAGGCAAATCCATCCAGTGCTTTTTGAGCTACCCTGCTGTCAGATGACTGGCTGACCGGACAAATGGACAGGGGTGATCATACATCCCCCAAGCCAGAAGTTTCACCTTTGTGATAGAGATAATAAAAATATACCACCCAAGAACAACATGGGCCTTGTAATCCAAGATACATCACCTATTGCTATTTTTTAACAGTGTAAAAGTGTTCTAAGAGGGATTTCTCATTTTAACCATTTTAATTTTCCTTGACAGGGAGTGGCTTATGTTTCTGCAACTGTTTGCCATCAGCCAGCTTAACTAGTTCAGTGGCGATAGTAACATGAAACATTCTCTGTCACTGTAGTATAGCGATACACTTCCCAGCTGCTGCTACTGCTATGTTTGTGGGTGTGTGTGTGTGTGTGTGTGTGTGTGTGTGTGTGTGTGTGTATATATATATATATATATATATATGAATGCATGTGTGTCAGAATTGTGTTGCAGTGTACGTTTGATTCTCCTCCAGAGAGTTGGGAGTTGATGCCCACACTGTGGCAGTGCAGAGATGGAGGAGCTGGCTTGTCCAGAATTGATGTCTCTTGAAGGCGTTTTGTTGTTGCTCACCCCTGCACCCAAGGGACCATTAAGCTGAAAATAATTGGCTCTGAATCTCCTCCCTTCATCGATCCTTTAGAGTCAGTGAACTCTCGGAGACACAGCGCCAGCGTATACACAGACAGGGAAAGAACTGCGCGCGCGCACACACACACACACACACAGACACACATACATACACACATAGACACACAAATGGAAAGATAGAAAAGAAGAGGAGGAAGAATGGAAGAGAAAAGAGAGAGAAAGGCAGGCACACAAGGGTTTAAACACTAGAAGTCAGCAGCTCAATATAAGGAAGCACTCGGCCTTAGAATAGCAGTCATTGGTTCTCAGTGGAGGTTAAATCAAGTGAATTTCTTCATCTCTAAAGATATTTTTTTTTCTCTTTTTGGAGCAGAACAGGAACAGTGGCCTAACACTTCTGGACCCTCATTTATCTCCAGCGACAGTGACACTAGCCTAGCGCCTTCATGAGCAGCAGTAGAGCAGAGGCCAGTGGGTGGCCAACAGAGGGAGCCCATGCTATTCCACAGACATGACGCCAGACAGCCACACTGAAAAAAAAAATATCCATCTGAGCAAGTCATTTAGTACAGCATTGAGTCTCACAATTGTGAAGCAACTGCCAGTGGGGTGAGATATTTTCACTTCCAGTCAAGTGTCACTTGGTTCCAAAACTGCTCTTAGAGCAAATGATATGATCATGATTTTTTTTTTTTTTAAGCTCAATTAACTCCAAACCTGAACAAAATTGCTTCATTTATTTCAATAATATGGAGGAAAAAGGTGATGATTATTAAAGGTGAAAATTATTAGAGAATTTCCCCAAAACCTTCCATACAAGTAAATAAATTCCTGGAAATGTATCCAAAAAATTGCATGATAATCCATAATTTGCATAATTAGATATCATTTAAATTAATTAAAATATAAATTTTAATTTTAATTATATTAAAAGAAAAATGTTCCAAAGGAAAAGTGCTAAAAAAAAATCCTTTAAAAATGATAAGTTAAAAAAAAAAGTGGCTCTATATTGGACCTATATGTTTCTTTCTTTCTTTTTCTGTTTTTTTTTTTTGCCTATGGCCCCTAAAATGTGTAGGGACGGCACTGGTTTATCGTTTACTTTTTCACAAGCCAGTGCTCACAAAAACATATCACAGTTACAACAGCCAACTACAACAAACAGCAGTGCTGCTCTGGTCACAGTAATACTACCAAATTAATCGATTCATATTGGTAATAAGTAAAAACTTCACTTGTAAAACTCAGTGTCAAATAAAAGTATTGTTTGAGCTGGAGATTTTTTTGCAGTGCTCTGCTTCAAATGCTGGGCAGAGGATTTAAACGAGGAGCTGGGGTAGCTGCCATAGTGGGAATTCATCTTCAATTACCTCCCTCAATCTTCATATAGTCAGCTCCAGATTTAATTAAATCTATATCCATCTGTCTTCATCATTTGTGTGGTTGCTGGAGGAATCCACAACGCTGGCGCTTCCGTCATCAATACAGGCAGATGAAGGCCGGTCTCGGTGAAGAATTGATGGCCACCGAGGACACAACAGGGGGTGTTCATCTTCAGTATCACTCATTCCTCTCTGGCCTTTACAATGCAGAGTAGTTCATCACTATGAATATGGAATATATTTACATACCCCGTCCATCCATAACGTGACACCAAGGTAATTAGGTCTCTTCATATTCATACTTCAGAGATGACATGAATAATAATCTTGTGTCCCCACCATTGAAAATAGGTCAGGGATAATTGAATTTGTTTATCGTATTTTCTCCCATTAATAGCAATCAGATAAGTAGTGGGCTACGGCCCCGTGACAGAGTCCTCCACCACTGATGAACCATCACATTAATTGAAGTTAATGGGCAGAGGGGAGAGCGACGGGGTGAGAGAGCGAAGGGGGGAGGCTGCATGGATGAGTGCGTCAGATGAGTGGTGATGGGAGGGCCGAGTTCGTCCTCGTGTTCTCCCAGGCCAAGAGGGGAGGACTGCATATGTACCCGAGCAAGCCGAGTAATCAAACACAAAAATGCTGTGCATAAAATATTTACTGGGATTAACTCTTTACAAGCTCCCTGCAAAGTATCTTGGATGTCCAACTTGCTGTGGGAATAGTGCACACAGCCTGGGCTTTAATAACGATTTCAGAAATAATATTCATGCACGATGGTGGAGGTGTAGCCAGAGAAAAAGTAATAGTGTTGTTGTTCCCTTATCATCTTAACAACAGGGCCGCACATTCACTAAACCCTAAGTAGTGGAAAAGTAATTGCACCTGTTATTATTTTTCCACCAAAACTTTAGAATATGCTTGTATTGACTAAACTTCTGGAAAGCAATAACATATGTTGTCAGCATTATAAATTATTGGATTATTTGATTATCTGTTCTTATAAATTAAACTGCCAAAGTGACAGCTTACAGGGAATGTTGGTCCCTGAATGCTACTTGGTGTTTGACATGACATGACTTCCAAATACAGTTCTTATATTAATATTGCTCTGTACTATAATTGAGACTAACTACAAGTTTGCTTTTACAGTCATGCTAACTAAAAAGTACCCAACCAATCGTGATAATTGTGAGGACGATGAAACCACAGTGATCCTACACTAAGTCAACATTTCTTCTGATGTGGTTGTCAAACTATTTTTTCTTATGACCTGAAAAAAACTAAGGACAATGAACATGTACCCCTTGACCCTTGATAAAAAGTTTATGTTGTGTCTCACATTTTGCCCTCTGTCTTTGTCAGTACTTTTATAATAACCTCTTTATCTTGTTGAATCAGTTATTGCTATAAAGCAAAGCCACAACATTTTCATATTTTGTTTATTTGTCATGCTCAAGCCAGTTCATAAGAGCTTTTACATCTTGTTATCCAAAATCTGGGATTTAGTAAAGAAAAGAAAAAAAAAAAAGCAATTGTCACGAAATTACCTAAAAAATTGATTTAAAAATGAATAGGACCTCAAAAATGACAACTAAAAAGAACTGATGAATTTTGTTAGAGTAAAATAAAACCTTTCAGGTTGTTCATTTTTGAACCTACATTGCTGTATTTATGGGAGAATGGAAGGGCCCCAAATAATTTCCTTGCCTTTGGCCCTTAAAATGTATAGGGATGACTGGTTTATTGTCAAGAGGGAATTCTTTTTCACAAGCCAGCAGAATGTACAGGAAGTGATGCAGTTTGAACAAAAACTCACTCACTTCATCAATAGAAAATCCAAGGAAAAAAGATGCCATGGTACTGGCATGCTGATTGACAGGTGACATCTGGGAAGTACAGTGCTGTTTGTATACACCAAAGAAAGGGAGAACATTTTAAAAAGGAAAAGAAAGAAAGGATGCTGCCCTGGTGGCTCACCTTGTGGTGCAAGTACCATGAATCAAGGCTCAGTCCTTCTAGGTGCTGCCCGGGCCCTTTGCTGTATGTCCCTCCCTCTCTCTCACTGCCTTTCCTCTCTCTCTGCTATCAATATCAAATAAAACAGAAATGCCAGAATAAAGCAAAACAAGAAACAAACAAGGATGCTGCAGATTAAAACTCTGGCTGTAACCGCAGTGGGATCGGAAGAAGAAGCTCGGGAGCTGCAGAAATCCCATACAGCTCTACTGCATCTACCCGCCAAAGCCAGGCGGAGGAGCGGCGGCGCCATACAAGGCTTGACGGGGATCTCAGGAAGCAGCAACACACACACAATCAATAGGCCAGCCTCGGAGGAAGAGCGTTTGGGGTGGTGGTGATAGGTGCGGGTGCGAAATAGAGGGGCTGGGGGTGGTGGGGGCGGCAAACTTCACAACCAATCTCCACTGAACGCATTAGAGTGCCTCACTTCCACCCTCTCTCTCTCTAACATGGCTTCGTCTAAGCAAGAGACACGCTAAAGAGGAAGCGCACGGTGACAGTCGTACGAACAGAGGTAAACCACTGACAAGAGAAAAGCCCTTTGTGGTGCTGATCTGTGGAAAGAGCTAGCTTCACTCCTCTACTCACAGCAGTGTCTGCCATGCTTCCTGGTGGCTCTGTCACTTCCCCTCAGGCTCTGTGTGTGCGTGTGTGTGTGTGTTCTTGTGCTTCTAGTGTTTAGACCTTCAGTGTGAGGATATTTTGGCTTACTTCTTCAAAGGGATAGATCATCCATTTTGAAAAATTTGATATAATTTCACCCCCCCTCCTAGCTGTTGTGAAGGACAGTGGTCCTCTCATTGTTACTGAGTGCTGGATACTGGCTGGATGCTCCAAATGCTAACTGTTAGCCTCCTGCCATTGAGGTGGACTTCCCCCCAGCTAACAGTCTTATAAATAACTGCCTTAATTCACTCACGTTGTTGAATAAACAAATCTATGGTTTGATGTGTAGCAGATTTTTTACACCCTGAGATTTTATAAAAATATGAGAAATCACAAAGGAAAAAAAACAAACAATCAGTAGAGCTATTTTCTTGTGTGGTCTAATCTCTCTGTGCCGGTCCTCAGTTACAGTGGCTGGCAGATGCCTGAAAGGTATGTGCAACGTGTGTGATAGATGGGAGTGGAAGACACGAAGCTGGCCAACAAGCTACAAAGTAGCTACTTCAATGAAGAAAACACACGCTAGGTAACTCAATCACTCATGCTTTTCTGGTGCGGAGTGATACAAGAAGTGCAAAGGTAACCGGATCTTTGCAGATGTTTATAACTGGAAAAATATAAACAGTAATTTGAGCAAAACTTATCTTAAACTTGGTTATCGTATGTGCATTTTAGTTTTGGAAAAGGATGTTAAACCTTCTTTGAGTAGATTAAGGCAGTTATTTTTCAGACTGTTAGCTGGGGGGAAGTCCAGCTCAGTGGCAGGAGGCTAACAGTTAGCATTTGGAGCATCCAGTATCCAGCACTCAGTAACAATGAGAGGAAGAGAGCACCACTACTGTCCTACATACAGTAACAGCTGGGGAGACATGAAATAATAATACATTTTTCAAAATGAGAAACTCTTTAACCCTTTATCGGGCAAGTGACTATTTTTGGTAATTTCAGAAATTTTACATATCAGGCCCATCCCCTGTCTCAGTTAGTTCAATAATCATTTGGTCTTCACGCAGCCAATCAGCAAAGATTGCTCTACATCCCAGGTCACATGATTGTGGCATTTGACCAGTCTCATTGGCTTTGATTTTCTATAGGAAAATGAAAATTTTAGAAAAATTTTATAAAAGTAATAAAGTCCTGTCATGTTCACTAATAACAGTCTAGGGTTGTTTTTTTTTTTTTTTTTTTTTTTTTTTTTAATTTCAAAGTATTTCAACGAGTGCCCTATAAAGGGTTAAGGCTCTGTAGTTTAGGATTAGGATTTGTGTTGAGTGTTAAAAATCAGAATCAGCATTAGGTTTAGGCTATGGGTCCGCTGTTACAGATTGTATGCAGCCGACAGAGGGTAATCACGAGTCTGTGTGTATATGTATGTGTAGTTTCACATGTGAGGGTCCATGTATGTATGCATCTGTGGTTATTGTTGTACAGTACAGTATATGTACAGCGACCTTCCTGTAGCAGGGCAGTGCTGAGATCAGTGGGCTGCTGTTGGTGACATGGGGGGCCAGTGGGTCCCCAGCCATTGCCTCACCCCCCCGTAACCCTGTGGTGACCTCCCCTAAGTAATTACTGCTGTCACTCTGTCACCCCACCGTCGGCACCCAAACAACATCATTGCCGTGACGATGGATAGGTTGATGCTACTAATCACTGGCTGCCCTCTGGTCAAGATGCCTCCCCGCTTCTCCTTCATATCACCTCCCTGCCTTTACAAGCCTGTGTTCAGCATTGTCAGAGCAGCTCCAGTAGTTTATATTTGCATAATTTTACCCACTAATTGTAGCTGAGGATGATTGTATGTTAGATGGTCACGGCTGTTGGAGGTGATTTTAATGGGGGAGACACCAGATAATGGCAGTGCCCTCTCACCCTGGTTTGTGCCCAAGCCTCATTAGGGTGATCAGGCAGCGGCAGTCAGAACGGACTGCAGCCGGGGTGAGAGGGCACAGCATAGCACACTTATTTATCTAAGGATGACTGTCATGGAAATATTACATTATAGTCTGCTACGATTCCAAAGCTTTTTTTTTTTTTTTTTTTTGGCAAAATGGTAATGACATAGAAATTGTTGCAGAGTTTTTTTTGGGGGGGGGGGGGGGGGGGGGTGTGGATATGCAAGTTTTCTCCCCTAACTGCCCTGTCTTTCTCTTTTGCCAAACATGAACATGAACAACTTTAAAAAACACTATCTGCTCTTGTCCGGACTTTTTTTTTTTCATGTATTCATATGTGTTTAGGTCTCTATAATTCATACTTGCTTGAATGAAGCGAATAATGAGCATAAAACTAGCCTAATATTTAAAACAAAAAGTGAGTACACTATGACCTCCAGTTAGTGATCACCATAACGCAAGAACAATCACCGACAGAAATCTATTTTATTTTTAGAAAAACTACATCCCCTCATCCATTTAAATCATATCAGTTTGATGCTACTTACTGTGCCGTGTGCTTTTAATTAAAGGTGCACTATGCAAATTGTTGAAGACTGATTTTAGTGAGGGACCATTTATGCTCAACAGACAAAAAACGTGGGATAAGTTGGGGCACCTGGATTCTAAATTGGCTCTTTGCTGCATGTCATCCCCTCTTCCCTGCCTTTCCTGTCTCTCTCTACTATCACTGTCTGAAAAGCCAAAGAATTATGCAAAAATAAATAAATAACATTGAATGAGCAGGTAATCTGATGGTTGAGTCTCTACATATAAATTACATTTTCTATCAGTTGAGTTGAAACTTTAGTGTAATTAAGACTTACAGGATGTCTAGAAAAAGGGGTAAAGTTCTTAAAGTTTTTTTTTTTTTTTTTTTTTTTTTTTTGATCCCAAAACTTGTGTTAGCACTTCTGAATTGATTCTTCCTATAGGAATATTTCTGTACTGATATATCTTTAAATTTGACTACTAAAACTTGCAGATTTCATGACAGATTTCATAGACTGTAAAATCCTCAAACATTACACTGAAATCATCTCTCTGGTCTGCTATTTGATAGAAAAATAATAAGTAAAAACAAACAAAAAAAATATTGACTATGGTCAAGGAGGGAATCTCTGTCTTAACAAAGGTGGACCACTTTATAGTGCTAAGCAGTCATAGCTAATCACATTAAATGGTTAACAAGTCTATTTGGCTGAGGTTGCTGTGTGACAAATCTCCATCTGGTGACATCCAACGCTGCTCCGCAACAAACAAAGCCTGCATATGCTCTGACACAGATCGATGATTGTTTAAACCTGGAACATAAATCTTTTGAGAAGGAGTGTGTTCTTCCTCTGTGGAAAGGCAGAAAGTACTTCACTTGGACCGGCGGAAGTCATCAGGACCCATAATCCCTTTCTTTGATCTGACTCCTGGCACTTCCTCTTCAGCTTGTCTGCTGAAGTGAGCAGACCTTTAGTGGAGAGATTACTGTGTGTTAAGTCTGTGTGAGTTCACACACACACACACACACACACACACACATACATGAATACACAGATGTTTGTTTTTTCTATCTTTGTGAGGACATTATATTGACTTCCGTTCACTCTCTATAGCCTTTCCCTGATATTAACCATAACCAATGCATGCCTATCCCAAACCCTTACCCTTATCTTAGCCTAACTCTAAAGGCCTTTGCCAGCAAGTTTGTATTTTTGGTCCGAAAATTGTCGCACATTTAAAAATAAATTTGACCTCACGTTGTGTCAATCATGTTTACACACTGATTCCAACACTTTCGTCCGTCACCATCATCAAATCATCATCACGTTTTCAGAACAGGTTTGATTTTCTGTGTTTTTCCGTTCTCACCAAATCTCCGCTCACCGAATAAGAGTGCGACCATGTACCAGGGCTGCCTCCTGATTGCAGCGTCCTGGGTTCCGATTCCAATGTCAGGCCCTTTTCTTCATGTCATCCCTTATCTCCCCTGCCCTTCTTGTCAAATACAACAGAAATTCCAATGCAAACTGGAAATTAAGATGGTTCTTCAATGTGATGCCATAGGAAAACCTTTTCTGGTTCCACAAAGACCCTTTTAGACCATGGCTCTTTGAAGAATCATGTTTTTGAATGGATCAAAGGTGCCTCAACACGCCATAAAAACAATTCCTTGAGGAACAAGAAATGGTTTCTTCAATGAAGACACAAGAGAAAAGGTATGGAAATAGCACATAATTCTCATTTCCCCAATTTTGTTTCAAAGACCCAGCTCTTAGTGGAGCCAATTGGTTTGACAAAGAACCCTTTTTCCCCTAATGAGGAACTATCTGATAGCTCTTCATGGAACCACACAGTTTTTAAACGACCATTTTAAAACCATTATTTTAAGCCTTTTTGATTTTCCTCACTTCCACTTCCACCATTTGATATGACTCACTACAATGTAAACTATAAATTGATATCTTGAAGATTTGCCAAAAATGGTGGTAAAGTGTATTCCACAAATAAAAAGGTTGGTGGACTCACCCTCCACTACATTGCTGTGTGTGACATAGACGGATGTGGAAGTATACCACACACACACAAACACACACACACACACACACACACACACACACACACACACACACACACCAAACTGATTTATTAAAAGAGAGCAGGGGGTGATGGTGGGAGGGGGCACGGGGGGTAAAATCGATGGCTGTTCCCCCAGCCTCAGTCAGTGGAGAGTTAAAACGCTGTTAAACTCCAGCCGAGCGGACGCTCTCCCTAACCAACCAGCCTCGCTCTCATTGATTTTTTATTTAGCTCCCAGCAGTGATATGTCTTCCAATGCACACAGAACACACCAAGCCTCCATAGCCTGTCAGCACATAAATCAGGCCCCATTGAGCTCAGCTTGCCCGGTGTGCAGAGAGCAGTCTGTTAACAGAATTAAACTCTTACTTAGTCCAGCTTCCAGAGAGGCAAGAGCAGAGCCGCGAGACAAGGCCCTGACAGCAAATCCGATGCTCTGCACTGCAAGGCTAACACGCTGCCTTGAAATTGAGTTTGCATTTGTTTTGGTGTGTGTCTGCGTATGTATGTATGTGCGTGTGTGTGTGTGTGTGTGTGTGTGAGTCATGGTGGCCAGCAGCTGAGGGCAGATGAAGGCATGTAGTGATTGTGGAGCCAGGGTTTGGAAACTTAAACGGATGATGTGGTGAATTGCATCAATCAAGTTTGAGTGTACTTTGTATGATGTTGCTAGAGGTCAGTGTTTAGGTATAAGCATTGTTTTGTATGCCTATTATCATATCCGTTACATGTTATTGTTTCCATTTGGATATTACATATGAAGAGTTCATTTGCAAAAACAGATAAAAGCCATCCTTAAAATTAATACACCTTTTTCACTGATAAGGTTTAATAAATTCAAATGGAGATATCTATTTTTGCAAATGAACTCTTCATATATATACTTACTTACCAGCCACTTTATTAAGTACACCTGTTCAACTACTTGTTAACACAAATATCTAATCAGCTAATTCATATGGCAGCACCTCACTGCATTTAGGCATATAGACTTGATCAAGATGATCTGCTGAAGTTCAAAGCGAGCATCAGAACAGGGAGGAAAGGTGAGATAGGTGACTTTGAAAGTGGCATGGTTGTTGGTGCCAGACAGGCTCGTCTGAGGGTTAGTGTTTCAAAAACTGCTTATCTGCTGGGATTTTCACGCACAACCGTCTCTGGGGTTTACAGAGAATGGTCTGAAAAAGAGAAAATATCCAGTGAGCAGCAGTTCTCTGGGCCAAAAGGCCTTGTTGATGCCAGAGGTCACAGAAGAATGGCCAGACTGCTTGGAACTGACAGAAAGGCAGCAGTGAGTCCAATAACCACTCGTTCCAACTGAGGTCTGCAGAGGAGCATCTCTGAATGCACAACACATCGAACCCTGAAGCAGACGGGCTGCAGCAGCAGAAGACCACACCGGCTGCTGCTCCTGTCAGCTGAGAACAGGAAGCTGAGGCTACAATTCACACGGGCTCAACAAAATTGGACAATAGAAGATTGGGAAAATGTTGCCTGGTCTGTTGAGTCTTGTCTTTTGCTGTGACATTCGGGTGGCAGGGTCAGAATTTGACTTAAACAACATGAAAACATGGGTCCATCCTGTCTTGTATCATATGTGTCATATAATGTACATTTGCAGTATAGCTGTTTGGGTTATGGAGAGGGCAAAAGTGGACTTTGGATAAAATAATGTCTAAAATGAGATAAAGAGGGCAAGATGAGAGAAGGGAAAAAGAGGGAGAAGAGGTGTATTTTTTAGGAGCTGAATACTGAGAGTTTGCAATCTTTAGTTTGTACTTGATTTTTCTTTTGTATGTTTCATAGCTTACAAGCAAAAGAAAAAATATGTATATGGCAAAAATAGTGCATGTATTATAATCTGAACTTGAAAGAAGGGTTTAAAACAACAGATATAAATTCAAGAATCTTTATTATTGCAGACACTTAGTATTTGCTTGCTAATTAAAAATGATGCTGGGATAAAAGCAGGGAAAGGGCATGAGATGCAGCTAATTGTGCCTCCTCAATTCCTGTGGCCTTGGAATCATATTTGCCAGGCTCCATGGTATTATAATTCTTGGTTACTTCACACACTTAAATGGGAGAGTTAATCAAGTCCAATGTCAGCATACAAAAACTCTCCCTGTTCCACGGTGGACAGTCAGTGCAATACGAAAACTCTAAGACAAAAACAAGTGCAGATTGCGTTCACTCACCATGGTGCATTCATGCTGATGATGTATTTTTAACCATGGCTTTACTCTAATGTGATCCCAGCTCGCTTGCCCTCGTCTTCCAGCTGCACATGATCTGTATGTGTCGCTGAGGTTCTGAATGAGAACAATCAGTTTTCAGTGTGATTGTTAACTTTCATGATGACAGATGAGTATGAGAACTATAATATGATGAAACTTGCAATCTAATCATTTAAAAAGTAATATTAAATCAGTACTGACAACTGCACAAGTCTGACTTCATTTACAGCATAAATTATTTGCGGGACATCGACTTACCTAGATAGCGTCCTACTAACCGCTTGACCAAACAGTAACTAGCCTACAGGTCTATTAATTATAGATCACAGCGCTCAGCTGGTGCCTCAAGTTTATTCTCTAATTTATTTATATATTTTTTCTTTCTTCATGATTATTTTAAGTTTATTTGTGCATGCGGCCTTCTTGTTTTTAGTCCTTAAAAATATAACGTGAGACATCACAGATCAGCTTCTCTCCTTAAAACATGTAGCCTTCATCATCTACCTCTCCCTGCATTAACAACATAAAAGAAACAAAAGTCCAGTTTTACACCAATTTTAGAGGCAGGAAGATATCTGAATATGGCTGAAACAGAGATCACGTGACCGGACAACAGCAGTGCACCACTTCATGGCCTTTCTGGAGCTGATTCTATGGGAATTCCAACTTTTTTCATTGAGTCAGATCATTTGGCTCAGCTCAAATATAAGAGCCAGCGTCTTTGGCTCCCCAATGGCTCTTTGTTCAGTCACATCTCTAGTTAGCCAGCCAGTTTTAACAGTATTTTGACTTATTATTGATGTCTCTTCACTAGGGGTTCGGATTCGGGCTTTTAAAAAAACTTCGGATTTGTTTTTCAGATTCAGGAAGAAACGCATGGCGGAAGTGAGCGCACTAGAGACTTCCGCTTCCGGTTTAGCTCTCGGCTAACTAGAATGGGAATAAAATAATTTAATTGTGTGGCTCTTCTAGACTTTCCAAACGTAACTGGACTGAATGGATCAAATTCTGCTAGTGAAACGAGTCTTTTTGCGGGGGTTGTTTTAATCTCTTGTAATTGGCTCAAAATCATGCTCAAAACATGCATCCAAACGTTTTTTTTTTCTTTAGAAAAAAGCTCCCTAATAATGAGGAGAAACTTATACAGAAAAACTACTCGGGATCAAAGCATTATTTGTGTACTTCCAAATATAGTATTTGGGTTCGGGTACATACCTACTCAGCACATATATCACTAAAACTCTTTGTAAAGAAAAGTTAGCTATATGGTCTGATCAGTGCACACACACACACACACACACACACACACACACACACACACACACACACACACACTCATTACTTCTTATGGACATGTGCAGTCTTGCAAAGTTCTGAGGCAAAGGAGGAGGTCAAACACATGCCTTTCTATATTCTTGCAAGATCTGGTTCTGAATTATTATTACTTAACAAGTAAAACATCATAGGAACATATGTAACTCAATGTATTTGTCATGTGTTGAAAAAACAAACAAACAAACAAACAAACAAAAATACAACCTTCATATCAGCAACTCAGCTCCCAGCATTCAGCTAAAAGCACCAGCTCCAAGAGCCAGCTTGTTTGCTAACAACACGTCACTAGTTCATTCTGAGTCAGATTCTAACTGTGGAAACTGCTGGAATTGACTCCTCAACTCCTACAAACCAACCCACAGGAAGCTACACCTGAAACCTTTATGTCTGCAGCAACCACAAGGATAAGTCATGGTAACTCTGTTGTGATGATATGCATTTGCTAATTCACACAACTTAAGAAATGGAGATGATGTTGTTAGAGCAACAATAATTTTGCATCATTCCCCCTTTAATGCACAAATTTATCCTTTCACACTCCATCCCACTCTATTCCATGCTTCCATGTTCACTATGTCTGCTCGCACCTTTAAAGAATGACTCAGCCAGCTTGGTTTGCTGTCAGCTACTGGCTGGTATTAACCTTTTCATGCCACTCTGCTGTTCTGGCATCAAGTGCTATGTGTTAATAAAGCTTTTTCAGCTATTGTTACAACAGGAGTAGTACTCCTCTCACTTTTCATAAAAGTATAATGAGAATTTCTGTTTGGTGTGTATGTTTTACTGAAAACTGTCCTGCCTGTCGACGGCTTCCTTTATTTTCACACAGATGCCTCAGTCAGGCCAGCGCTCGAGTTGTTACCAGCATGTCATCTTGCTGCTGACTGCAAACCATACATGTTCTTTTTTTTATATTGTTTTGATATTCAACCAAGATGTATTATATAGAATTTCATAATGTTATGATATAAAACTGTGAATCTTTCTGCAACCAGAAATGCCATGGTGTTTTCACAACAATTTGAATGGGAGTCAACGTCAGACCCAGCGAAAGCCCACCATATAGATGGTAATGTGACTCGGCCTTTATGTTCTTCTTGCAACGTTAGGCTGCTGACAAATCTTTCATACTCTCAGTTTGATTCGTTCATTCAAAAGGAAAAGTGTAATCCTTAAATGTAGTGCAAAACGCATTTCATTCTGGCTTTTTGGTAACTGAGCGCTCTCAGCCAATAGAAAACAGTAATGAAAACCTGTCTATTTCACAATATTTTTTAACCTAACACTGAAAATAACATCTTCTCTTGCTGCTACATCTCCAAACAGCCTGTGGGGAAAATGCCTGCAAAAGCAGCTGTGGTGCAGCTCTCCCGGAAAAAAACTGACAGGTACGGGTTATATTTGACTTATCCAAATCATCTTACATTACTGAAGCAGTGTTTCCCAGAGGCTGGCGTGCTACATTTCAATCATTACCTGTCTAGTCACAAACAGAGGCTGTCTGACAGCACCATGTGCTGTGTCACAGGCACAAAGAATTCCGGTAGTTTGAGTTCACCAACATATTTTTCAATGTTCAACACCATTACATCTTTTGTTTTTTTCATAAATTATATAAAACACTGGGTTTGAATACCAGAGCAGCTGCATTCACAGTGCTCCAACTTGTCCAAAGCAATCAAGTGCATTTTTTTTTTCTTTTTTTTTTTGGTCTGTAGACAGCGGTTTCTGCAGATCAGATTTTTCATACTTAACACACATGCACTCATGCTAAGGTTGCATTAACCACAGCAAACCTGCCTTAATAAATCCAAATTTAGAAAAAAAATAATTTAAATTAAAGCGTTAAAGCTCTAACAGAACCAAGTAGGTATAAATAAGGGAAAAAAAATCTTTATTAACGTTAACTCTAGCTAAAAAGTAGTCTTCTAGCCTTGTCATGACTTAGAGAAGCTCTAATGTATTGTTTTTTGAGTAAAACCTTTCGGCCAAATTAATAGAGGAATATGGCCAAATAATATAAGATACCAAAACAGCAATTAGATAAAGGAGTTGGAGCACTGGTGATACAGCTGCATTTCTTTCACTGCCATGTTTGACTCTTGAGAGAAATTCCGCAGCATCACAAAACTTAATTGGGTTGAGTCTGTCCCTCAACTTTCTTCAAGGAAAAGTTTAAGTGTTTTTTTTTTTTTTCTTTAATCAAATGAAGCATTTCTGCTTCATTTGATACTTATAGTAGAGAGAGACAGAAAGGCAGGGGAGGGAGATGGGATGTCATGCAGCAGAGAGCCTGGTCTCAGATTCAAACCCAGGCAGCTGTGCTAAGGGCTCAGCCTTGATAGATGGTTTCACTCCACCAGGTGAGCCACTGGGGTGCGTGTGTTCATCCTTCATTTTAAAAAGGGTCAAGGGTCAGTTCAAGCTTTGTTGCCAACAAGATTAAATTTAATCTTGGTTTAGGCTACAGTAAATGTTTCCAAGTGGTATTCAGAACCTGAAAACTTACATGAACAGTAGGTCACAAATGTAGCCAGTACATGAATGCCAGCATTAGTGTAACATTCAAAACAAAAGTAGAGGCAGCTGTACATTTTCCTGGGCAGGCTGCTCAAATATATCAGTAAATGGGAAACACAGAGAACACAATGCATTTAGAAAATTGTAGTAAAATTACAAAGTGACAAACCATGCATAGTTGTCTTAAATCTTACATATTTGCACTGCATAATTATTATTATTTTTTTCAACTTGACAACGACTGTGTGCTCTTCCATGATGAGGATATTCCACTCCAGAAATTCCAGGACCAATGGACATCACTGTACATGCAGACCGAGATTCCCAGGCTGTTAGTCCTCCTTCCTACAAAATCCCGATGCCTCCAAGCCCTCCGCCCCTGAAGCTGCAGTGGACATGGACAGACCCCCAGGAGGAATACCCATATTTATCAACCATAGGGTTTTTGATTTCCACGGCCTCTGAGCAGCTGGCTCATGAAATTCCACTACCTTCCAAGTTCACCACCCACTGAGGTGCCACTTTCCTGAGGGACAGAAAACAGAGAAGTAGGGTAGAGTGGGCTAAGACGAACCTATGGGTAAGCTGACCCTACCCCCTGTTCATAGGAAAATGTGCACAGTTTTTGCACAGTTTTTTCATGTGACTGTATAGTTGTTACAGAAAGCGCCCGTCATTTTTATCTGGTTAAAAAGAGGAAAAATCACATGAGGATGTCGAAGGTGGTATGGCTTACACACAAAAAATGATGTATCAGGTATAAAACTGCTACACCAAGGCAAACTTTATTCAGGTACAAAATTAGCATATCAAACATGTTGGTGTAGTTACCAGTGTATAAATATTTTGCAGAAGATTACTTCTGAATTACAAAGTATGGATCTTTCTTATGATTATGATTATTATATTGTAACTGATAAATAATTATGTGCAATTCTATGCTATTTTTTATGAGAAAAAATTTGGTTGGTCTGTTTACCTCCAGATGGCTCAACTTACCCATGACCAGGAGCAACTACATTACACCTATTCTGAGGCAAGTTTATGAAATGGATCAGTGGATCAATGGTAGGTAAAATCATTTTACCTCTGTTTGGTTTTACCTTTTCTTTTGGACAAAATATGTAAAAATGACTCATCCAAGCCACTCCCTTCTACTCAGATTCATCAAATATATGGTTTCCTCTAGATCATGGCTGTCAGTCATATGGCTCATGACGCTTTAAACCAAACCAATGCCTACCGCAACCCCATGTCACAGGCTACATATACAGAGTGGTGAACAGTCAACCTAAAATATCATGACTCAGTATTTCATAAGACAACAGAAAATGTGTTTTTCCTGTGTCTCACTCATCTTGAGAACCCCATAATTATCTTGCCACCCCCTGGGGTGTCTGAGCCCCCAGATGAGAACCACTGCTGTAGATGATGATGATACTTGTGTCAGCCTGCAGCTCATGGGGTTCCACTGCTGCCAAGCCTGCTGGGGCTCCACCAGGGAGGAATACATTTAGAGAGTAAATAAATTTAGCAACTACATGTTTCCTTCTCTGGACCCTGCTGATGACACTGCTTATGTGGATTCACGGCCTCTTGTGTTGTGTTCAGACCATGGGAGAGAAAGCAACAGGTGTCACTTTCCACTGAAGCCACCATCATGAAGCTACAAACAGATGCCGGACAGACGGCGCTGCATGATGAGCTACAAATCAAAGCTGAGCTACAACTTTTTTTTAGCGCTTCAGTGATGCAGTGAAGCGTCAAGCAGTCACATTTCTACTCCCCTTCTCTTCTCTCCCGAGGATTAATTACATCCACTGAACTATTAAAATAGATTAAAGTCTGATCCTGATAACTTATCTTATAGCTAGCTAGGTCTGGGTTGATAGAATGTGATTATCGTAAGTATACAATGAACATTACCTACTTTCTCAAGGGCACATACATCCCATCTCCAGCTTACTAGCAGGAGCATTACTGTTTATTCTGTATATTGTACAGACATTGTTCATTGTTCATTTCATGAGTTCTTGTACACTGACCATGATTTACCAAAGTTGTACTTGTAAGTATTGTATGTACAAAAAGTAGCAATTCTGAAAGAAAGCACCCAAATGAAGGATAGATTTATAATATTATAATAGCTCTTTTGTGCCTGATCTACTAAAGGAAAAATGGCTCATTTAACCCAGAATTGTGCACACTATTTACTGTCAGTGAAAACATGCTATATTTTAGGCACAAACATGAAAGTTCTTTTATATCTACCAGCAGCACTATAGCCTGACTACACCAACTTGGACTTCTACCAGGGAAATACTCACAAATTCTCAATACTAGACAAACTCTAACCCCATAAAGGGCACACAGGTTTGTTCACTGATGAAAATCAAAGACCTATTGTTTGCAGTCAGTGGTGGATCTAGAAACTTTTACATGGGGTGGGGTGGGTTGCATAGAGTTTTAGCAGGATGGCGGGGGAGCAAGCAGAGTGAGGGGCTGCATTGCCTCATCATCTTTGAATAAGAGACAGGATTCTGCATTACTGAATGAATACTCAACTATTAACTACACAGATTGGGGTTGGGTCAGGTCAGGTCCAGAGCTGATTTAGAGAAAATTGTGCGTCAGGTTGGGGTCAGGTCGGGTGTGATGTTGAGCTTTGTGGGTTCAGGTTGGACATGGATTTGTAAAACTGGACCCGTGCAGGACTCTGGTATCTATTCACGGCATTCCATGGCTTACTGAAAGGGATGGCCTCAGCCCATTTATAAGAAATGCTGTACTAGTCTACCATTTGAAATTCACTTGATATCAGACTACCAGCACCATTCACTTTCTTGTTCACCGCTGAAAGTGACACATGGCAAATGAGGCTATATAGCAACAATGCATTATTGGTTAGCATATCCAGAAATATCTTCCAGCCAAGTCATAAATTCTTGCAAATGTGTAAATAAAACAACTTTTTGCATATGTAAAATCAACAGTATAGACAAACAAGTCATGCCTGCATTCAGATGGAATCTGGAGCTCATAAATGACAGTTGGCAATATGGCACAGGAAAAAACTACTACATGGCAGGACAGCAAAATACACTACAGAATGATGGGTTGCTATAGTGTTTGCAGAAAAAAAAAACATATTGTACAAAAATGTTTTGTGTTGTATACAAATATTTTCAATCACATTTGGTAATTCATATAGCTACAAACTGACTATATAAACGCTGTTGCACAGTGTTTATATCTTCCGACCACTGATCATAAAATTGTATTGTCGTACCTGTAATATTGGCTTTTCATTGTGCAAATCTAATGTGTTCTGTTTTTGTGATCTACTATGTAACATTTGGTTGAAAATCCATTGAAGAGGAAAAACTTAATTTTAACTGAATGGCAGTACCATACCGTTGCCTGCAGTTTGTCGTCCACCGCCTACCTGATTCCATTTGAACGCAGAAATACTCTTAACATCTAACGTCACAGTGACCTTAGATGCATTTGACATCATTCTTACTGAGCTGAAGTGAAAGTTGAACATAAAATATTTGATCGAAAAAGTAGCACTGCATGCATACTGTAGGTTGTGGAAATGATTTTGAACAGGCATGTAAAACAGCATTATTTTCATGAAGTTTTGCATCAGCTAAAACCAAGAACTGTCTCTGTTGGAACTGCGTTGGAAAAGGAAATGTTGTGAGGCCAACAGATGGATTAATGTAGTCTGCGCTAATAGGGGGCAGGATTGATTTTTTTTCTGACACTAATAAATGTACATTCACACCATTTTGCTGCTAGACAGTTAATGCTGCATTCATGGGAACTTGGACCTCGGAATTTTCACCTTGTAAATTATGATAACATTGCGTTCATGGTGTCAATTCAGGAAAATGGATGTGCTTTTATTTGGTATTCCCTGCAGAGGAAAATTCAGTTTTTTTCTGGTGAGCATTCACTAGCTGAGGGAAAAGCAGAGATTCTGATCATGTCTGGATTAAAACCATAGGAACTGAGAGGTATACAATGACTATATTTGTAAAACACTAAAATGTCCCAGTTTTCATTATTCACTAGCAAATTGTCCCGTTTTTTTCACAATTTCATGCCTGCAATTTGAACCAAACATTCACAAATCAGTGGTGGAAAGAGTGCTGCAAATTGCTACTGGTCCTCACTGCAGTTTTTCATGATGCACCTTTTAATGTGAAAATTGGAAATGACTAAAAGTAGAAACAACAAAGTAGAAGGAGATTCCTTTCTTCACTTTTGCTGACTGAGCTTTTATTGTGAAGGTTCCACAATCTGTCACTGATCATTTGTTCTCTGCAATGGATGTGATTTAAAATGTAGTGAAGGACAAAACTCAAGCAAAATATACTTAAATAAAATACTCAGTACAAGTGCACCAAAAAGCTACTCAATGACAGTAACTTAAGTAAATGTAATTAGTTACTTCCACTTGTACACCAAAATTGCTAAGTGTTTCCACTCAATCTAATGGTATCACAGTCGAAGCATTCTGACCTCTGCTTTTGATGCTACAACCCTGAGAAACCAGCGACATCATCTTCAACACAGATTTTGCAAGATCCCCAATGTCTTCCTCTTTTTCTCCTTTTTTAAACAAAATATACTGTGCAGACCTGACCTGACTGACATGACCGGCAATCTTGAAAAAAAAAAATCCACGTCACACTGTTACATTGATAAAATGTTTTAAAAAACTTTATAATAACATGGCTAAGTATGATTTAAAACCTGACTGCTGACCACTGTGTTTCAACTTCCTCATCAGCAAGCACATGTCAGCAAGCACATGTCATATTATAGCCACACCAATCATTTCCCTCAGAAAAGACTGCACATTGTGGAGTGCACAGCACAACATGTCAGTACAAACACATGTGATTAAAAAGGAAAGGAAACAAAGAAAAAAAGAAATTGGAAAAAAAAGAAAATGGAAGAAAATAATGGGTACCCAATAAAAGATAACAGAAAAGAGAAAAACACTGGACAAAAATATTCACCATGAAGTAGGGACTACTATGTACATATATTGTAGAAATGCCCACAATACACTGTATTTATCACAATGAAGGAATCATCACATATGAGAATGGAACCTATTTTAGGTCTGCCTCGGCGCTGTCCATGGTGCTGAAAGGTGTGCTAAATGCTGAAATGATAAAAGTGCAGTACACTTAAGGGTCCCAGTTTTGAGGTTTTAAAATATAGTCACCCTAGATAGGTAGCCTTATACAGTAATTTTACAAGGTTACACTTATTCTGCTAGGCTACTATGGTAGAAGGAATGGGTATGCAGGTAGTTTCACTTACCTTATATAACATTTGTTAGAAAGCATGCACCACTTGAAACTGTTTTAGGTGGACAATTCCAAGACGTTTTGGACTGTGCTGGGAGTTTCCCATTTTCAAAAAGGACATTTAAAATGGTTTTGGAGCCAGAAAGCCAAACACACTGGCAGCTGTGAAAATTTAATTTACCATGTGTTCTACTATGATCAGTGTCCTCTCTGGTGGGACTATTTGATCAATTAAACCTTTGGCAAATCCTGTGGGCAGAACACAAAAACATCTAAAACAATGTCAATAGCAGTATCTATAAGTTTATAATTTATTTTCTTGTGTTATCCAGAGTTAGCTAATATGCTTAATTACATCAGCAGTGTTTGTCCTGGCCTACAGTGGTGCTGACTGACCCAGTTAGTTTTTAGCTGAGAAATCACAGTTGAATACAGCAATGCCAGTTTTGTACCAGTGTTCAAAGCAGTGATTCATGGGTCTGGAACCAGGCTACAATATTCAGGTAACAAATGTGAGAAATAATAAATGCTGTGATCCATCTTGTTCAAATGCAATGGGTACAAGAAAGCATTATTAAATATAGTGAATGCTGTCCCTAAGTGATGCATTTCTTTCTCTAATATGCAATCAAACAGAATAGATCTGCAATCAAAAAATAGACTGGAGTAACAGCTTGGCAACATTGCCTTGTTCACCTGCATCATCATCTTAAACTAAAACAAGGCTGAGGAGGAGATGAAGAGGATTTCCTGTCCAGGTTGATGAGTTGAGGTAAATGACAAGTGTGTCCCTTAAGACAAAAAAATGTATTCCTTACCCAGAATTCCATGAAAAGTGCCTTATCAATACTCTCTGATTGCTGTAGAGTGTTTGGTATCTTTGCTGCTACTTTAGCACTTATTAGCTCCTTTCAATATTTTGAACTTTAGACCTAGACATATTTCATTGTATCTGTGGTGTAACCTCTCAGCAAGTAGTAGACTTCTTTGTAGTGATCGATATTGAGAGTTAGAAAACAAATATTGTTGGTGGTGACAGTAGATTTGCAGATGCATATGCTGCACACCTGTTCTACTTAAGGGAAATATCACTTGAGAAAAGCATTGCTTTACATCTGAATGACCTCAGATTTAAGATTGATCACTTGTTTAGACTTTCCTCTCCTACAAATGTGTCCCTCAGTATTTTCTTTCCCTTGCACTTCCAGTGAAGATCATGATTATGCGAAATGTCCCCTGTCGCTGGAAGAGCAACGTGAGGAAGCCCAGAAGACCATCAATGATCAAACAGAATTAATAGCACAGCTTCAAGACAAGCAATTCCTCCTTTCAAGACTCCAGGGCGACGATAGGAGCATCATGTTGTACATAGGCTTTTCAGGTTACAACACATTCAAAGCAATGTTTACAGCCCCACAGCCTACTGCAGAAAAAATGGCAGGGTGGAGGCAGGCACAGTGACTAAGGCAAGCTGATGAGGAAATTCTTTAGGATTCCTAAATTGGCACTCATTGTCCAATTTTTCCTTTTAATTTGCCATCTGAGTCCAAACGTCCTGCAACATTTGTGACATGCACCTTGGGTAGGCGGTGAAGTTGTGCCAGAAATCCCTTCTCTGCTTCTACTTTGTTCTGAGGCAAGGTTTTCCTGAACAGGACCTTTCCGTGTACTTGAATGTGTCTCAGTCAGCTCTAAGCAGGGTTTGTGTAACCTGGACAAACTTCCTGCATTTCAAGTGATCTCTTCTAATTTGACCTTCAAGAGAACCTACAGCTTATGCCTCCTTGTTTCCACAGCATTTTTCCCACATGCTTTTCCTCTGTTGACCAACTCTGGACAGTTTGTTCTCTTTCAAATAACTTCCAGGGCCCTCTGTTCTAAAAAGTGCCAGTGCACTCTTTAAATGTGTCTTTATGGACAAATTTGAGATTTAAAATATGAAACTCCATGAGACCGATGAGTCATGATGAATTTGTTGTTTATACACAGGTGAAGTTATGTTTGAGCCAGTTGTGTTTCAGTGAGAGTGAAATGAATCCCATATACAGTATATCTTATATATTTTATATCTACGGCAAAATAATCATTAGACCAAATGACTGACTGAATGATCATTCAAGAACATATAAAACATCAGTTGTCACAAAACAGGAGAAAAACAAACTTTCATTAAATATGAACACCTGTGTTTCATGAATATGTAATTTAATTAATATCTCAGAGTAGTAAAATGATTAAATTTGTAAGCTTAAAAGTACAGTTGAGAAGTTTTTGTACTGTATAACACCAAACATATTTTACACCAAACCACACCAGTAAAAACACCATAACTCTTTTCAGTAGTAGGAATATTAAGTGTTAGGAAACCAGTGCTTAGAGATGTATGGTCTGCTGGTTGATGCGCTGAAAGAACCTCATCTGGATGTAGCACTCTGTTTTTAATTCAGTGTGTTTCTTTCGTGTTGCCTTTACTGCCAGATAATTCCCTCTCCTGATCAAAAAAGACCTTCTGTGCTTGGTGTGTTACTGCTCAGTTTTTCCAGGCTCATTGGAGAATCGTTTCCTTAACTCTGTAGTCTGGAAAACTGATGATAATGGATTTTGGAGGGGCGGATCCTTTGGTTTCATAACTGTCTAGCAGCGATGCGCTTTCTCTACACGCAAATCCAGCTCTTTCAGTAGTTCAAGTAAAGTGCACATCAGGTTGGTTATATAAGTAATGGTATCGTTCCTTTCATCCCCTCTTTCACTCCATAGATGCACTGATTGTATCCGTCTTGCTCTGGACTCGAGGTCTTCACACTTGGCCGGTTTTGCTTCTCCATAAACTAAATGGCTCTCTGATGTTAGAGTGCGTTATCCCCCAAATCACTCACTCTCTGTTCAACATTTGCTATTTGTTGCTCCAGTTTTGCTGTACGCTCCAGCACATCATCAAGGGTGGCTTCATCCCTGGATAAGGTGGTCTTTGTGTCTTTAGAAGCCTCCATGTGTTCCCTCCATACGTTGCACAGTCCTGTAAACCCTGTCTCCATGTTTTCTTCAGTGTGTATGAGGATGCATCCGTTTGATCTATTTTATTTTCTTTTTTGGCCACTCTGCCTTTCTTTGGAGAGTCGACATTGTGGTTTTTGTTTTGAACAGTTAGAACAAATTATTATTATTTAGAAAAAAAACTTTGATTTGGCTATTTTTATAAGGGGTTCTTCATGCTCCTCGAATCACAACGTCACTGGAAGTCGATGATTCCTAACTTAGCATTTGTTTTATAATTGCTTTTAAGATCTGGATGTTGCTGCTGATGCTATTCAGGCGCCTGTGAAGTGTCTCTGCAAATTTAGCGCCAGGAAATGGGAGATGATCCCTTCAGTCAAGAGCTGTTTTTTCTTGAGTGGTACGTTGGACATTGGTGGTTTGATTTTGTATCCTGTCGCAGTGCTAACTGCTCTTGGGCTGATACCTAGGGCCCTATCTTACACCTGGCACAAAGCCTTTGTCTTTGCTAATTTCCAACTGGTGTAGCTGTCATTTTCCTGTCCAGCACCCTCATTGTAAAAATAGCAAAATGTCCATCTGAGTGCCCATGGGTGTGTTGGTCTTAAAATGAGGTGAAAAGATAGCTGCATTGCTATCTTGAGTCAGCTGAATGTGACTGAGCAGCAAAAAACAGGTCTGAGTTCAGTGCTGCACTTTTCTCTGTTATTTCAAACTCATTGTCAAGATAGTAATGTGTGCAGGTGCCAGTGCGTGTCCACTCTCCACACACAGGGATGCTTGCTTCACCTCAAGGAGTGCAAACCAATTGGTTTGTAACACACCCATGGCTAACGAAGAGACAAAGAACAACCTGGCGCAAGCCCCATTTTTATGTGTTGGGCAAGTCTGTAGAGCAGTCCTGTCAGATGACTGCTATGTCCTAAACCAGCTTTGCAGGTGCAGGTTGTCTTACCAGTGAATGGCTGCTTGAGGAACCCCCCCTTGATGACTTCAGTCCTCAACGAATCTTTTTCGACATTTTCCGATCTTCAGGAGAATGTCTGCTTTCACACACAACACCAACGAAACTTTTTGATATAAAAAAAAAAAAAATGATTGCAGTGTTAATCCTTTTGCTCTCAAATCTATCTCATGATTGCAGATCTATTCTATTTGATTGCAGAATAAAGAAACAAAAGTCACTCCATAGATGGTAAATACAAAAAGAAACTGCGCTTTACAATGTATGCCTCATTCACCCTTTCACACACACATTCACACACTGATGGATACCATGCAAGGCGCCAAGCTGCTCATCAGGAGAAGTTAGCATTTTGCTCAAGGAAACTTCAACACGCTCTCTAGGGCAGCTGAGGATCGAACCAGGCACCTTCCAGCTACCCAGCGACCGCCCCCTAGTAATAGATAACAATAAAAAAAAAAATGCATCCAGCTCACAGGAGCACTGATAGCAGTACTGACTTTAATGGTGCTTATACCATGGTCTGGGTGAATACTCGATTCTGATTGGCTGCAGGGTGTCCGTTAAAATGTGTTATAGGACACCTGTAAAAAAAAGTGCCGGTCATATAGCCTGATTGTTCTAAATTATTGCGCTGGCTCAAACGCCAGTTGGTAACCTTGGCAACAGAAACTCAGAACATACATTAACATACGTTATTTTACAGTTTATTTATCACAACGGCAAGACAGTAGACAAAACATGAGTGATTTTGTAGTTTCCTTCAACCTATCTGGTGAATTTCCGCTCCGCGTCGTCCATTAATTTCTGATAATGGACACCTCGTCGGGCATTATCCCTTACTGAACTCAGATGCAGGCTGGCAGCGAAGCATTTCCTGCAACTGATGTGAAATGGGGATTCACACATCAGGTTAGCAAGTGTGCTAACCTGGTGTGTGAACCACAAAGCAGTAATGGCTACCAGATACTGTGGTTAGCTAGCTAACAAGCTGACTTAATCTAAACACAAAACTGATCTGATGCATTGTGATGAAATGACGGGTTCCCAGTTAAAAACAGGAAAAAAAGAGCCAGTTGTGTTGAGATGGCTGGAGTTGTGGGCTACGTCGGAGCTCTAATCAATGACAGCACACTGAAGCACACAATACATTCTCCCCTAATGATTCGCTGTCCTCGTACTCAGGCTATTCTGCAGGGTCATGGGTCATTCGTTGGCGGACTCAGAGCCGGAGTGTGAGCTCCTGTCACACCGGCAATCACTAATGGAAGTACTGGCATCACCCTCCCCCACACCCTTTCCGCTGCCCTTCAGAGCAAGGGCACTGTTAGCACACATGTCAAGTCCAAGATGGAACAAGAAGGACACTCTGGCAGAAGAAAAGAAGGGGAAAGGGACTGGCAGGCCATTTGCATACGCCTGTGATCCTAATATATACAGGTTGCCAACCTCCGGGGTCGGAGTTCACGCCGGTTGCCGGGGCAACTGGGCTGTTCTCCCCATCACTAGCTCGTTAAAGAGCTGCGGGAATAGGAATGGGTCCACCAACTGTCCTCATCGTGCTGTGGTCATGTCTGTACGCGACCCCTCTGAGTAATGAGGACCTCCGCCATGACGCTCATGCATACATGCGCACGCACACACGCACACACACACACACACACACACACAAACCAATGCACACATGCACACCAAAACAGGACTAAAACCGGACACAAACACAATACACACAGTATGCAAACCAGTCACTGCGCATGCACACACATACAAACATGCCAAATTGCAAGAAGGTCGGCAAAAATGCATACATATGCACACACTAAGCCAAAAACACACAACCACACAGACAGACACAACACACACACACATACACCAACAACATGCCTACTCATGCTAGCAAATGCGCATGCACGTGCACACTCTCACATTCAAACATATGCAATCCACAAGACATTGACAAACAAAAATAACATGCAAAACACAAAGAATGGACACACACAAGCACACACACACACACACATGCATATACACACTTCCATAACAGCCAACACTATTTTGTGACTGACTGAAAAGGTCTTTTTTAACAAGTCATCTCTAAATCTTTAACCCCCCAGAACCCCCTTCCAAAAAAAAAAAAAAAAAAACAAGCTTATAGAGTGGGTGTTGCGCCTCTCCGTGGCTTGTGCAGCATCAATTAGCATCTTTTTGTGCAGCTGAGCGTTTCCTCTGGTGGGCCGAGGTAAATAAGGAGATGGAAATGAGGTCCAGTGCTCTAATCCAGCCAGGGTGCAGGTCTCACAGTAATCCCCCCAAGAGCTGCTTGGCCTGGGGCATGCAGAGGGGTAATCCAGCCCCATGGGACCTCATCCACCAGCCTGCTCACACACAGGCACGCACACACACACACACACACACACACACACGGGCACAGAACAGAATGAGAGAAAGAGAAAGATAGTAAGAGAGAGAGAGAGAGAGAGAGAGAGAGAGAGAGAGAGAGAGTAGAAAACAGGACAAAGCACCCACTGGCTGAAAATGCAAAACTTGGGTGACACATCCTGATAACAATGTCTAAAATTTTCATTAACAGGGTTTCCATCCATTTTTTTTTTTTTTTTTTTTTTTTTTGCAAGTTATGATGTGTCACCTTAGATAAGCATAATAAAAACTGAAAATTTGAATAAAATTTCCATAATGTGGCCCCAAAAAAGTTTTAATACTGTCTTGAAGCACACTGTTTTGTTAATAAAGTATGCAATAAATATTGATGTAAATACACAGGTCAGAAAAAATAATGAAGTGGTTTTGGCATGACCGGTTCATTGTTCTTGCACGACAGCTCAAAGGCGGCTTTGGATGTTCTGAAATGTCTGTAAAATGTTTTTTTGTTTTGTTTTGTTTTTTATAATACTTTATTTTCTTTTTAACACATCTAAGTCTCCACTGTGATTCTCCAGAGTGTGTTTTTTTGGACCATTAGCTTTTGCATTCCAACTGTATTTGGATTGTATTGTGTATTGCTTTGCTGCTGAAAGCATGAAATATCCTAGTGCTCAATCAGTCAGTTCTGTCAGGTCTTCAGATTCCTCTGATTACTTTGACACTCAGGAAGCTTGTGCCTTCCGTCCAGCTGATGGAAAGGTGCATAACTCACATTTAAAAAATGATGGCGAAATATGATGGCTGCCCTGCTTTAATCTTTTGAATCCCCTTGAAAGCCTGGGGGAAGTTTATTACACTGTCTAAACACAATGTATTTTTTACTGTAATATATAATTGTAATATATAGTTTTCTTTTTTTCTTTCTTTTTTTTTTTTGGTCAGTGTTCTTGTAATGTTTTAATAATATTCTTTTCTTTTTTTGCGAGGGTAATTTCCTGATATTTCTCTAAGGGTTTTTAATTTCTAAACTTTATTTATTTATTTATTTATTTATTTATATTATTTTATTATTATTATTTTTTTTTTTGGGGGGGTAAATTTCTTATACATTTTCCACTAAATTCATGTTCATTTTCTGTTTACTTCTTGCTAATTTGCTAGTTGTCTTCTGCTTTCAAGGGTTCAACAGCTAACAAAAAAAATAATTTCATTTTTATTGGCATTGGTATAAAAACCCATATCCAACCTTATTTTTTTTTATTTGTGTGCCATTTCAAAAGTTCACATCAAATTAGCTGTTGGATGGAAACATTGCTATACCTCAGCCAGAAAACAATTCACTTCCTAGGGAAGGCAAATCATTATCCATTAAACATGAAACCCTACTAAATTAATGTCCTTGTGCAACTGCAAGTTATCTGTGCTGTATTCTCCAGTCTCCTCTGTTTCATATTCATTGACCTGCTTTCACCTTAGGCTGCTGCCGGTCAGACCCATCCAGTGTCCACAGGGTTACAGGTGCAGCGGGGCAGGCCTGTGGGGCAAACCGATAGTAGGAAGCGGATGCTACAGCTAACGGAAGGCCAGCTTTACCTGTGTGCATTAGCCAGCCAGGGAACAGGCATGTGCTTCAAGGCAGTGTAAACATACTGTTAAATTTCCATATGGCTCTCACAGGGCCTGCATGCTATCTGCAGGTAAAACCCTGAACACTATCCAGTAGCGCAGCGATAGTCCTGAACCATCCTTAAACACACACACACATCTACATAAATTTAGAACGCTTTTGCATAGCATGCATGCCTGTGATTTCACTTGCTCACACGCCTATGTATTCACACACACACACACACACACACACGCACAAACATACATACAAATACCTCTTATTGACTTTGTGCACCAGCCAGGATACTGCTTAACATCAAAAGAATTATTCATTTTGGTGTGGAATTTAACCCGTTCCCTTCCACCTTTAGAGGCCAATTAGTACCTGCAGTCTAATGAGGCTCGACAGCATATGAATGTTCCACATAATTAACACAAATGGCATTAAGCAACTGCTGACACCCAGGTGCATGCGGTGCAGCTTCCTTGGTAAAAACTGCTATCATAAGAGCGTCGGGCTGACACAAGGCTGTGTATTGCATTAGCGTAACCAATTCACAAACTGCGGAATCGAGACACGGAACGGATCACACTGACTTTTGTCTGACAGGCCGCGGGTGAATGAGTGTGTGTACAGATTTGTCAGGCTACTGAGCGATGTGTGCGAGTATGTACGTCTCTCAGTGTGTGCGTGCGTGTGTGTGTGTGTGTGTGTGTTTGAGGTCCGTGGAGAGGTGGTGTGACTGCACTGACATGTGTCCGACAGCGTGGCTTGCTCCTGGGCCTCTCTCTCACACTCCACTGGCCTGGCTCCCCTGAGCTCCATGCATAATGCAGCAGGCCAGAGACACCGCCCCGCATGATAATGTGCATACACTTGCCTGAGTGTGTCTATGTGTGTGTGTGTGTGTGTGTGTGTGTGTGTATGACGGCGGGAGAGAGCATGCTGGCCTGGCTGCTCTCCCTAACACTGTGTGAGTGTGTGTGAACAGCATGTATACACACTAGGGTTGTTACGATACTAGAATTTCTCATTTCAATACAACACCTACAAAAATATCGATATTTGATACCATTTTCGATACCAAGGAGAAAATATCAGCATATTGGGGCATATGAGATAAAGTAACTATTTGTATTTGTGAGTTAAATATTAATTTATAGAAGGATTGTGTGTTGTCAAGCACGGCAGCATCTCACTCTGTTTACCAGTGAATAGCATTAGATTCGCTAGGTAATGTTAAACAACAACACACATTTGAATGGAAAATGTGTGATGCTTCAGTGATGTTGAAACAGGAGTCTTCCCCAGCCTTTCCAAAGTCTTTATGTCGGCTGGGGTGACTGTCCTTCAGGTGTTTTCACAAGTTTGACGTGTTAGCTCCCTTTGTTGAAACCACTTTGTAGCACTGTTTAGATTTTGATTTGTTGACATCGTTGAGCTTCCATGTTTGTTAGTGTCATAAGCAGAAAAAAAAAAAAAAAACAAAACATGTGGCTCCTCTATTTCGACCAAAACCAGTCAAGGTGGCTCTTTAGTTCTTGCCAAACCCAAAAGTCAAAAAAATGTCCACTTGGTAAATTTAGTAAAGTTAGGCTGCGGTTTCAGGTTTCAGGTTAAGGTTAGGGTAAACATGTGGATGCATTTCTTGGCAGGAATGCAAAGGGTTAAGGTTAAGGGTTAGGGTCACTGAGCTCTTTCTGTCCAATGCTACTTTTTCAGATTATTGGGGTTTTGGAGTTATAGGCCATCGGACTAATGGGATAGCACCAAACACTGCAGGTATTGATAGTGGTGGAAAGAGGTATTGGAAGAATGTTTTGTATTGATATTTATCAAAGTATCGATAATTTTGATGACCCTGAGGCCATGTCCACATGGAGAGAGAATTGTTTTGAAATCTGCTATCTGTTTTAAAAAAATCTGTACCTCTATACTCTGTAGAAAAAAATATCGTAGTAACATGAGAAAGCAAAAAAAATAGAGGCTCGTTTTTGCCATATCATGAGGAGTCAGTGCAGCAGTTTGCTGAAATCCCAGCTAGCTGGTGCAAAACCAGTTCAAAACATCTTAACAACATCCAGAGCTGTAGGTAGAGATCAGTGTCCTGTTGTGAGCATGCACAAAAAAGTAAAGTTGCTCCCTTGGCATCAGTGTTATCAGACTGTTTCATTTTCACCTGTCCACACCAAAAAAAAAAAAAAAAAAATCCACTCTGGAGAGCCTTTTTCAAAAAAAAAAAAATTTTTTTTTTTTTTTTGAAACGGAAAGAAGTTGCATTTTCAAAAAAAAAATCTCTCTTTGTGGCTTAATACACACCCACAAAGACATCATGCGCGCGCGCGCGCACACACACACACACACACACACACACACACATAACATATTTTCATGCGGCACACACGCCAACTCCCCTATGCCACCTATACCACTATAGGAAGGAGTTCCCACCCCTCACACAGGCAAAGTCCAGTGAATACAGCATTGCTAGCCTGACCTTTGCTCCCTGATCACCATGTTGCCATATTATGCCTCCACCAATAGATCTGATGAAAAATGGCACCTTCTCTAAGGAACAATTATCCCTGCGATAAAGGCTACCGCCAAGCCGAGGAAACACAAATAGGCCTGGAATACCAATTCTCTCCACTCCAGATCCAACAGTAGTGACTGTGGTCATTATGGCTATATATAGTTGTGCTGCTTGTGGCCTTCATTAAGCCTCTCATTTTGTGTGTGGCTCCTCTACGCTGCCCTTTACTGAGTGGCACCATGGAGCTGTGTGAGGAAGGACCCTGACTCTCCTAATAAAGGCCTTCATTTGGGTTGGAGGAGAGATGAGCTGTCAGGCCTGATTCACACTGTAATTGTTATGGCATCATTATCGAACGTGCTTTATGGATGCTTGGGATAATTTAAAGCTTGGGTCAGATATGCATAGGCCAAAAGAGTTGAAGGGTACTCTTCCCCAATCACTTCCATGTTTCCAACTCTGGCTGACATGTCCCCAGTGGAGGATTTGACATCCAAGGTACTAAGTAGGCTGGCAAAATGCCCCTGGCATCAGGGCACCCAGATGGACGTGGCTTGACCATGATCACAGCTCAGACGCTGTCCTCCATCACCCTGAAGGACACAACCGCAGGCGTCTGGTCTCCTCTCTCCTCCTACCCTGAATCCTCAGCTCCCTGCCCGTCTCAAAACAAGACTGGGGGAAATGGGCTGAGAAAAACACAGCTAAAATTTCTGAAAATTTTTTATCCAAAACAACATCAAAAAAACACAGGTGGAATAAAAGCAAAAGTCAGAAAGTAGGCTAGACTGCACGTTTCACATATATCAATAGTCTGGTACTGTCTCAGGCATGAGGAGGAGGGGGGAGCAGATCAGAGAGCTGTGCCCAGTGAGGGCTCAGTCTGCTGGGGGCAACGCTTCTGGCAAACCCCCTTACCCCTGCTCTGACCTGGAGGATGCCCCGGCTGCTGCACACTCCAGACACAGTGGGCAGAGAAGCCGCTCTGAATACCAACCAGCTGCCTGCTTCTCAGGACGCTTTGCAGAGCAGTGCTGAAAAACAATACAAGAATGAACTGTATTAAATTGTAAATGTGGTTATTTTGGTAGGAAAGCTGCATGCGATCAGGAAATTAGGGAGGAGGTGATTCTAATGCAAGACAGAGGTCCATTTTATTTCTACATGCAAGAAGCAGTGCACCATCTCTTGATCAAGAAACCATCATCAGAGCATATAATAAAATAAACTAGGATATAGCACATGGCACTATAAAACCACAGGCTGAGTCACACAATCCCAGTGTTGTCCTTTTAGTTGTCTTTATTTAACCAGGAAGGAATCTCTTCTTCCAGGGAGTCCTGGGCAAGAAAAAAGCTAAAAATGAAATGAATGAAAGAAAAAACAATGGACAGGATGGACATTGGACATTGCACAAATAACACCAACTTCTACTTTGTCAGTAAATATTCTGGTAACTTTCTTTAAACCCTTTTTTTTCTTTTTTTTTTTAATTTATCAGGTTTTTGACAAATTCAGCAAAATACTGCTTCACAGTAAACACGGTGCTCTCATTAAAAAATTCACCAGCAACTTTCGCTATTTTACAAAGCAAACAAAATTGGGTTACCTGGAGAAAATATCCCTGCCAGTAGTTTAAAAGACCAGTAGCTTTGCACATTCACCATAATATCTAAAAAATGTTTCCACTGTAATGTACATAAAATGTTTGTATATTAGAACTCTGATACCATTTTCCCTCCCTTTTATCCAGTCCTTGGTTTCCATTCCGCTACCATACGAAAATGAACTTTCAGATACTGCTTTACATCAGTATGCCATCACTGTGATAAAGTCATCCACAATAGTTTTCCTAAAAGCAGCAGCACTGTTGTGTTGATGACTTGAAACTGGGCAGAGTAAAACAGTCTCTCTGTTGGCAAACAGTCCCATGGTAAATGTTTGCTTTACATAGAAAATTATTTGTACCGTGGTTTAGGAATGGAGATAGCTTTGTTAGTCAAACAAAAGTTCTAATTTAAAATGTATATTGTGAAATCTTTAGTACTCCGACATTCTTTGTTACAATGTAAAATATAGGGAAATTGTAGAAAACAGAGCAAACATTCAAAATAACTGGTATGGTCCCTCAAATTTTCTAGCACTACCCTGGTAGCACTTTTTCTCACCTGGCTTGTGGCATGAATGATAGGATACAAGCTGCTTCCATGTACTGACATGCTGAATAGCTCCTCATAACATGACATGTCAGTCATTTGGGTTGAGGTGGGGGTAGCAGTGGTCCTGTACTGTACCCAGGTGTCTGAGGCAGACTAGACCCTTTATTAGCATGGTCCCGAGTCTTTTAACGAGACCCCCCTCCCCTGTGGCCCCCACGAGCAGCCAGGAGACCCCTGACCTGTGGGATCGGCGCTTCCTGAAATGCCACACAGCTCCAGAGACCTTTTGACCAGGCTGACTTCTATAGGGAATCAATCACCTGCTCACTCTCTGGTCTGCTGGTTCAACTCACTGCCAGAGCTGGAGCTATTGATGAGCTGACTTCCAGTGAGGCAGCGGTGGAGAAGAGCTGTGGCTGCAAGCACAACATTGGCAGAACATGTGCGAGTGTCTTATTATTGTCAGATGAAAACATCACATCTCCTCGAATGAAAGAAAACAGCCTTGCCTTTAGCTTGATGATGGTGAATTTTTAGTGCACTGATATCTAATGTGGTTTTGAAATGGTTTTGTGAATTCAAAGAAGAAACAGGCAGGGCCAACAGGTCATGGCAGCAGCACTCCAATTTTGCACTGGTGCAAGACTTTGGAGCAAATGGGATGAGCATTGAAAACCCCACTGTAAACCACTCTATATACCTCTGCCATTTGACCTTTGATAGGACAGAGACTCAGCAATAGATCAAAACAAACTTTTTTTTTGGTTCAATATGGACATTATGGGCTCTATTTTAACAATTTAAGTGCGTAGTCTGCAGAGCATGGCACAAGTTCATTTAGGGTGTGCTATTTTAATGCCAGAAGAAAGGCTGGTGGATCCAGGTGCATGGTTCAAAGAGTTGTACTTAGTCTCTTAATTAATCATGGACGTGTTTTGGGTGTAACATGCAATAAACCATTGCCCATTCCATTTAAAAGCCATGTGCGTTTGCACTTTGCCATATTGCTATTACAGTGGTGCATTAGCCAGGTAAGAAGGAGGGCTTCTCTGCAGAGGAAACAGGTCTGCTCATGCACGAAGCAGATTGTCTACGGCATCAGCAGGATGCCATCAAGCTCCCTGAGGTGAAGCAGGTGTCCCTGTGTGTGGAACAAGCACCGTGGTCACGTGTTGGCACCTGCCTATGTTTATTGTGGAAAAACAATCTTGTTTGACACGGCCTACTCACATACTTACTCTATGAATTACAATAGCCTAACGGCAGAAAACACCCATTGGCATGTGGGTTGCAGGAGTCCGCTGTGGTCTCACTCCAATGTGCATACGCACAGCATGCAGCAACAAGGATAAATGATTGACTGAATAATTAAGAGAGATGTTTTTAAAAGTTTTTCCCTTTAAACACAGATCTAGCATCTGCTATTTGTGAATGTTAAAGCCCCATCATGTAAGAGTTTACATTTAGTTCCTGAGTGCAATTCCCTCTTCCATCACTGTTATAAATTCCAGAACATACACATTTGTCTAGAAGCTGCAGGACTAGGAACCGACAAAGTAGATGCCAGAAGCTAAGTAACATGTCCACAGACAAGGTAGAGTTTTGCAGGATTCTACACAAATACAATAATGCAGATTTTGATTTATTGTTATCTTGAAAATGAACACTTACATAACAAAACAAATAACACAAAGGAATGACAGAAAGTCCTAGTTTTGCTGAACTACTGCTCACATGTTCAGCCCATACTGTTTGCTAAGCCTCTGAATGTGGAGTAATGTTGTGTGTAATGGAATTAAATGTTGTTGGCGACATGATATGGGCCACACTGCACATAACTGGACAGTGAAATTTATTATAAGCTCGCTGATGTAGGATTACAAGGTTGCAATGTTCCAAGGTTCCAAGACTGACAAAACTTTTTGTCATGAGAGATGAAATGAATCTGTTTGCATGTTAACCTGAGATGGAAGTGAGGTTTGATGACTCTTGAGTGTCAAACAAAACAACACAAAAGTCTCTGCATCAGTTTGCTCAGTCACAAAGTATCATTCATGCAACAATTCTTTCAATGATTTTCCTGCAGGATTCGACCACAATTTCAACCTCCTCCAAAGTGGAAAGTTAGAGTGGAGGCCTGATGTTTGATGTGCTGATGTCAATGGAGGTTCCCAGGTCCGGACGTCCCAGATGGGGCACCTGTACACAGCCACCGAGAGGCTGTGAGAGATCAAAAATGATCTGCACACCTGTACCAAAGCCATTAAGGACAGTTGATTTAATATTTAGTAGGGCCTCCTTTGGCTTTGATTACAGCCTGCAATCTTTGTGGCATGGTTTCAACCAGTTTATGACAAACATCTCCTTCAGTGTTATTCCAGATGTTGTTCAGTGTCTCCTGCAACTGGGTTTAGTGACGTGTTGGATCACCAGTCCAACGTCTTTCCATCTCTTCCCAAAGATGCTCAGTTGCTCATCTGAGTTGCTAGTATGTCCTCATGCATCTCTGCATTCATGATGCCGTCTATGAAATGAAGATTTCCAACACCTGCAGCAGCCATACAACCCTACACCATCACATGTCCAGTGCCATGCTTACTGTTGGTTTGGAGCACTGTAGAAGCAAAGCCTTTCCCCTGGTACGACACTGTTGTGCAGCCATCACTGTTGAATAAGTTCAATTTGCTTTCATCAGACCAAATTATCTTCTCCCAGAAAGCAACAGACGTCTTTGCAAAGGCAAAGTGTTTTCTCTTGTTTATTTGGCTTAAGAAGACTTTTTCCACGCAGGCCCATGTCTCACAGTTTGTGGTGTTGCATCTGTACCTGCAGCGTTTGTTTCCTCAGAAGCAAGTTTTGCAGCAGAAATTGTGCGGTCTTTCATTGCTAGTTGCTTAATATATCTGTCAGTTGTATGCTGCTGATAGATCAAGAAGACAAAGAAACAGTTTTGAAAGATGGCTGCCAGCACAGCAACATGGCATGCCACAGAGTTTTGTCAAAAGTTTTCTCGAATTAAACCGGAGGTTTCCCGAACTGAAGATGGTAAAATCATTGTTGAGGATGAACTGCTAAACTTTATTGTGGTTAAAATGCCAACTTTGAGCCACAACGAAATTGTTTCGCTAGTTACAAGCAGTTTCAGCTCTGACCGAATTGAGTCTTCAAAGGCTGTGTTGTCGGAACTCTTTCCACACTGCATACGCTGGATTTCCCACCGGGTGCAAAAGAAGGACATTAACAACGTCAAAATGTGCCTGCAGGTGCTTAAAGAGTGCGGGGAAGATATACCAAGGTTTGTGTACCATTTCCTTGATGAACTGCCCTCTGTTTCATATAACCACATGGATGTGTCAGCGCTCCTTGGGAGAATGCAGCAAATTAACGCTGATATTGACTACCTGAAAAGAACTGTCAACACTCAGGTTGCTGCTTGTGAAATGTTGCGGGTGGTTTTGGATACCCTCGACAACCGTCTGTCTGCTGTGGAGAAGCCGGGCCCTGCCACTTCGTCCACGACTGCCTGCCTCCCTGCTGCAGCAAATTCGCCAGACCCTGAGCTGGGCCCTTCAGCTGTGGTGGAAAAGACGCTGGCTGCTGACCCAACGATCTCATCCAGGGTTAATGGCCATGGACAGACAACAGCATCGACCAGTGAGACCAGCAGCCAATCTGCCCAGCCTGCGGATATAGCCCCAAGACAAACACAGTCTCCTGGGTGGAACAAGGTGGTGAAGAAAGGGCGCCCACTGAAGCAGGTACCTGAGAACACTGCCCATCAGTGCCTTGCATCTCGGACTGTGAAAAGTCCAGCAGAGCATGAGAGAAAGAAGATTGGAATAACTGGGACTGGTGTGGTTAGCAATATACTGGCTGTCAAAACAAAGATGGTGAGTGTATTCACTACAAAGTTTGATCTCAACTTGGACGCTAACACTCTACTATTTAAAAGAGAAGCTGAATCGGGAGGTGAAGTGTCGAAAAATTGAGACGACAGAGAAGATTTAGCTCCTTTTGTGTCACTGCTGAATGCAATGTTGTGGCAGAGATGTATGACCCACAGCTCTGGCCCACCGGGTACTTTGTCAGGCGTTACTATGAGCCTAAGCACTCTAGAGGAGCAGTTGGAGGCCCATCGGGACCAGGGGAAACCCCTTGCCCTGACAAACCTGCAGAGGAGGCTGGGAGGTCGGCAAGCTGCCCTGACAGGTCCGAAAAAGATCAATAATGCGGGTCGTTTCCTACAACCCTCATGGGTTGCGTGTCGGACACACTGCTGCTGATAGATCGAGACGCCTGGTGGTGGAAACACTGCTGGACGGATGTGACATTTTGTGCCTTCAAGAAACTTGGATGGCCAAACAAGATTTGGACAAGTTGAACACCCTACACAAGAACTTTCATGGTGCTGGAAAGTCACTACCGATCTCAGCACAAGAATGGTTCGAGGTAGAATAGCTGGTAGTGTAGCGATATTGTGGAACATAACATATGACCCATTAGTGAAGGTGGTGCGTCTAAATGTTGACTGGGCCATTGGGTTGGAGTTTAATTTTAATGAAAAGAAATTTACTATTTTAAATATTTACACACCGTATGAATCATACGACCATGAAGATGAATTTCTAAAGAGGTTGGCTTTTATTCAGTCCTTCATAGAGGACAACAGTTCAACTTGTGTCTATGTCTTGGTTGGTTTTAATGCTGACATGTCAGATAGCAACTCAATATTTGCACAGCATCTGAAGCAGTTCTGTAATGATACCAATCTAATTCTGTCCAGTCAAGCTCTGTTGCCTGCTACAAGTTTTACCTATGTAAGTGAAGCGTGGCACACAACTTCCTGGTTAGACCATATTGTGACCACAGCTGATGCTCATGCCTCACTGGAAAGCATAGAGATATGTTATGGGCTGGCCACATCTGATCACATTCCAATTTGTTAAGCATTGAGAATGTACCTCTGCTGGCCAGCTATGGTAATGCTGCTCCTTCAAGTAATGTCAAACTGGACTGGTCAAAATTGACCCAAAAGGATATGCACAGATATTCTCTCTTAACTGACAATTTACTAAGTGATGCTGAATTGCCCACAGAGGCGCTAATGTGTTTGGATATGAATTGCAAGGATATGCATCATGCTGATAAACTGTGCCTTGTATGATGATATTGTTAAATGTGTTTATGCTTCCAGTGAACCTTTTTTAAAGCACAAGAGAAAGGTACCTAACATCAGACCTGGGTGGAGTGAGTTTGTGGCTGAACAACATGCCGCTGCTAGAGAGGCCTTTAAACTCTAGTCAGAGGCAGGCAGACCTAGACAGGGGGTGTTGCTTGATAATAAGAAACACACAAATGCTAGATTTAAATATGCACTTCGTTTATCAAGAAAAATGAAAACACAATGAGGGCTGACTCGCTAGCCAGAAAGATGCAGAATAACAATCTTACTGTTTTCTGGAAAGAGGTCAAGGTCATGAATAATAATAAAATGCCACTGCCCTCTGATATTGAGGGGGTTAGTAGCCCAGAGAAAATAGCTGATCTATGGCGTGAGCACTACTGTAAACTATTTAATTGCGTTAAAAGTGGCACAGTTAGAATTGATTCTGAATGTACTGTTCTCTCTGCAGACATGATAGTTAGATCAGCAGACGTGTATGATTCCATCCACATGCTAGACAATAACAAAGCCTGTGGTATGGATTGCTTTACTGCAGAACATCTTAAAAATGCCAGTTATAGGCTCAGCCCATTATTAGCCATGTGCTTTACTGGACTTATGGTTCATGGTGTTCTACCAAACTCTATTATGTCTGTACTGTTGGTGCCTGTTCTTAAAGCTAAGGCTGGTAAATTGAACAGCATAGACAATTACCGACCAATTGCACCAGCCAGCATCTTGTCTAAAGTATTGGAAAGAATTCTGTTGGTGAAATTAGAAATGTTTCAGCTGCTTGTCAGCTCACTGCTGACAAGCAGTTTGGTTTCAAACGAAAACACGGTACTAATCTCTGTACCTATGCTCTAAAGGAGATTGTTTCTAGGTACACAAGTCTTAATTCATCTGTAATTTTAAGTTTTATTGATGCATCCAAGGCATTTGATATAATTAATCATGAAAAACCATTAGTGTGGATCTTAGTGTTCTGGTATGCCTATCAAACTTTTCATGTTATGTGGGACAATGTTAGATAGATAGATAGATAGATAGATATACTTTATTGATCCCAACCAGGGAAATTCTGGTTTCAGCTCCTTTTCATGTTAGTAACGGAGTTCGACAAGGAGGAATTTTATCTCCTTTTTTATTTAATGTTTATATGGACGACTTATCTAACCAGCTAAATGCAACTAATACAGGCTGTCTTGTAGGTGAATCTATTGTCAATCACCTTATGTACGCGGACGATTTGGTCCTTCTCAGCCCATATAGTGCTGGGATGCAACAGATGCTGAGGGTGTGCTCACAGTATGGCATAGATCATGATATAAAATATAATGCCAATAAAAGCCACATAATGATTGTCAGAAGCAATCAGGACAGGAAGATAAACTTCGCTAACTTCTATTTATCTGGCAGTCCTCTTGGCATATGTGAAGAAATAAAATACTTGGGTCATGTTTTATGTAATGACTGGACAGATGACAAAGATATTTATCGGCAGCGTTGTAAATTTTACTCTCTTTTCTATGTGTTCAGATTCTGTAAAATGTTCCCTGTTCACATCTTATGTCATGCCGCTGTACACTGCTCAATTGTGGTTTAATTACAAGAAAAGGAGTATGCAGAGGCTGAAAGTAGCATACAATGATGCTTTGAGATTGCTGCTTCGGATACCTAGGTGGCATAGTGCCAGTCAATTGTTTGTATCTTCAGGTGTGTCTACCTGTGAGGCACTATTGAGGCAACTGATGTATGGATTTATGTGTCGACTGGACAAGTCTGAGAACTTTATAGTAGAGGCTCTGGTCAACCCTTTAAAGAGCTGCTATTGTTTCACTTCAAAGCTGAGATGACACTGGAACAACAGTCTACGTGTCTTTTAATGTGCACAGTACTGTATCTTGTATCTTTTTGTTTTTCTCTTTTTATGGATGAATAGTTGTTATTTTATATAGACATTTAGTCTGCAATAAAGATTTATATATATTAGTATTAGAGGTCTGCATTGTTCTACCATGGCCATCTACATTTCCAACAGTGCCAGTCGTTTTTCTTGATGATGTGCTGGACAGAACTCCAAGGCACATCAAGTCTAACACCAATTTTTCTCACTGACATTCTTTCTTGATGGAACTTAATGAAATTTTGTCGGAAGTCAATGGATATTTCACAGGTTTTTGCCATATTCTCAGACAAAGAGTGACCAACTGGATGGAGAGAAACCTGAAGAGCTTTAAGTTTGGGATTAGTTAATCCCTTAACTGTCTCCTCAAATTTAAGTTTGTGGTTGGGTGAGCCCAGCTGTTTGCTCATTTCCTTAATTGCTGATCTTCTAGACACTGTTTAGACACTTTATTCTACTGTTGTATATCTTTAACAGATATATCTAGGAAATTTGCAAATGATTTTTTGGCCCATTATAAGAACAAATAAGAATTCTAGCTGCTGCACAGCAATGGTCGGGGCCAGTCAATTTTAGGCAGTTCTGAGCAACAAGTAGAGAATAGGAAAATGAAACAAAAGAGGCATTCTAATGTGTGTTTGCATCAGTTGAGGCTTGAACTCCCAATCTCTGAAACCAAGGACCACCTTCTATCACGCTGAGCTAATTGGCAACTGTCACTTCATGTGAGGCTTCACAAATTGACTAAGCCAGTAACATGATAGCAGTCGCCTATGCATGGAAAGGCAGATTTCAAACCACTGTAAAAAAAAAAAAAAAAAAAAATCAGTCATCAAGACAAAATTCTGAAAATACGCATATTGCATCTAGACAGCATGGAGATGTTGGTAATTTGTTTTTAACAATGAATGATTTGCTCCGTAAGTGAAAAACTGATGTTTAAGTGTTAAGTGTACAAAGCTTTCTTTGGTATTGGGGCTACATTTTGATGAAAGTTGCAAAGCTGTAGCACATATGGTTGATTTATTATAAATTATAAAGTTTTGAAATTTAGAGGCTTGCTGTAGCGCCACCATCAGGACTATTGGCTTGTGTTGGCAGCTGAGGAAATCTGGCATGGGACTGGACCTTTGTGCAAAATTTGGTGATTTTTTATGCAGGGGAACTTTGCAGAAGCTGAGGCTTGAACTCACAATCTTCAACACCGAGGACTGGCCTCTATCTCATTGAGCTAAAGCTTCACCTCTAGCTTCACAAAAGGACTAAGCTAATCACTGACATGTAGGACAGCAGCCATCCATGCATGGAAAGGCAGATTTTAAACAGCTGTCAAAAATTCAGTTATTAAGACAAAAATCTGAAAATACACATATGGCATCTAGACAGCATGGAGATGTTGATCATTTGTTTTTAACAATGATGATTTGCTCCATAAGTGAAAAACCGATGTTTAAAAATGCCATTCTTGCATTGACTCCAATTGTTCACATGAGAGCAAAATTCAAAAAAGTGTGATGTATTGCTGTTGTGTATATATGTATTGTATTGCTGTTGTGCATCTATGCACAGTGTTGTGAAAAGGAATTTCCCCTAGGGGACAATGAATCTAAATCTAAATCTAAAATTTAAAATGCTGTCAAAATTTTTGTTTTTGAGATAAAATTCTGAAATTTGCTCAGCTCAGACTAGTAGCATGCTAGTCTTAGCATGGCATGCTTCTCTACATTGGGCTGTGTTGGCAAAGTTGTCAAGTCGCCAGTTTTTCTTTAAGCCAGTGCAATATTTACTCCAGTCTGGCCTTTTGGTTGGTAACTCTCTCTTTTTATCTTCCTCGTTTCCTCTGTCAGTATTTTTGTTGGGTTTCTGGGCTCTGCTATGATCTCTGCACTGAGAACTACTAGCAGACTACCTGGACAGTAGCTGCTGGTGCCGTGGTGCCGTAAAGCATTATGTCTGTCTCTGGCCCACTCCCCCAAACCTCCACAGTGCCAGAGCAGGCTTCTAGGACGCAGAGCGGCCACTCCAGTCAGTACATGAGAAAAATTACCAAAATTACCAAACAAATATAATAATTATTGTACATCTGGCAATGCAGAATGTGGCCCTGGATTCAGATATTAAATGTGTGTTACTCTTCTTATTGTTGTTCATAGTCTGGCCCTGACTTTACTGTCTCAAAACATTAGCTTGCCCAAAAATTCATAATCATTAATATGATCCCTAACCAATTTTAATAATATTTATTCCATTCAAAATTCAGGTAGCCTACTGGAAACTGTACATTCATCTAAAGACATGCAATCTGCCATGCAGCTGGTTAACAATGAATGCAATGACGTCTTGATCCAAGTCAGTGTACTGATGTTTTTTAAGTCCATGCAGCCTTAGGATTTATGTCTGTGTAACACCCCCCTGTCAAAATACAGTTTAATCAAAGAAATTCTATTCATAAGTATACAGATGGCTGCTCTCAGCTTATCCATTAAATCAGGGGTCACCAATCACGTGCCATGGAGGGCCGAGAGGCTGCAGGTTTTCATTCCAACCAAGACCTCCACCAGGTGATTTCACTGATTAGCTCCAGGTGATCAGTGAAATCACCTGGTGGAGGTCTTGGTTGGAATGAAAACCTGCAGCCTCTCGGCCCTCCATGGCACATGATTGGTGACCCCTGCATTAAATCATGTGCACATTTTCTTTAGACAAGGCCACAATCTAACCAACAATTTGGCCCAATTTGATGAATTCAACAGCTTGAAAAGTCAGTTTGCGAGAACACACCCACCCGCACCCACACATACAAACAGAAAAAAAGAACACACATTATAGAATTTTTTGACCTTGACCTTTAGTATTTTGTGGGCATGATTTAGTTCATTATGCACACAAAATAAACAGTAAAGGTTTCTGTGGCCTCTCCAAGGCTCTGCAGAGATTGTTCTCAAACTGGAAAAGAAACTAGTCACTCTTTGTCTCTGTCTTTTTGCTGTCAAGTGTCTTTGAGTACCAAGACAAGCACTATACAAATGAAAATGTAGTATTATTTTTATTTATTTATTTATTTATTTATTCATTTATTTATTTATTTATTTTTAGTGGGCCAGCTTATTCCCAGTCTTTATTATTTTTATTCTCCATGTTTTTTGCCATGTATCTCCTCCTTCATAGTTTGAGCTAAACAATTCGTTCAGACTTTAAACAATTCATCATAATAGTGTGACATTTGCTTGTATTTATCTTTTTGATATCTTTCATAATTTTTGAGTTATTCAACTTTTTCTAAACTTTTTTCCCCATTGGAATGAATGGGATGGATTCTTCAAAATTCAGCAATTTTCATATATTTTTCTGTCATAACTGGGTTTCAGCAGCAGTAATCTAGTGCTGACTAGTTTTCTCTTCATCCCTGTGTACAACTATAGAAACTATAGAAGCTTTTTGAATACATGCCATTTACAGGATTCAGATAACAGCTATGCATGAGGATTAACCTGATTACTAAAGTGCATGTGAACACACTGTGTGCATTCATGTGTGTGTGTGTGTGTGTGTGTGTGTGTGTGTGTGTGTGTGTGTGTGTGTGTGTGTGTGTGTGTGTGTGTTGAGGTTGTGGTATTCACACTTCAAACACCATTACCAGTCCAATACCACCATAGTCCTAGCAGTTAATGCGAGAAATAGGATATACTCCTTTGGAAAAAAAAAAAAAAAATGCAAGATTTATGGCAGATTGTTGTTAAATTTGAATATGTCAGACTTTACTCTTCAAGGAAATCAATTTCTGCACCTGGTCCTTTCTGAACCTCTCTTTCTGCTGCTCTGTGGAAGCTCACCAGCATTAGGGGTGGACTGCGGTCATTGTAAAAAGTAGTTGCAATCGAACAGTAGGCCTAGTTGTTCAAGTTTCAAGTTCAATGTTATTTAATTTATATACCACAACAAAGTGCTTCACAAACACAATATAATACAGAGACAAAATATTATCATAGTATATACAGGCAGCAGACAGAGCAAGATGAAGACAGAATTCAGCAGGGGTAAAAGACGCATAGATAAAATATGAAAACAGGTTAAGAAAAGTTTGAGGCCAAGGAATAAAACTGGGTCTTTAGACGCATTTTAAAAGGTTGAGCAGATGCTGCCAGTCTAATGATCTGTGGCAGGCTGGTCCAGAGCAGAGGGCCCTTTTAAAATGGTGGGAGATAGAGCTTTTGTTGAAATAGATATAAAAAGATTGTGCTGAATATATATATAAAAACTATATCCACACATTTTGCTGTAGTATGACATTTCTGTTTTCACAAACTATAAGGTTTTTTATCCTACTGAAGTGTGTTGAAGGCCAACAGGAGGCTGTAGCATAGTGGAAAGTTTCTTGTCACTCAAGTGTAAGGTTGTGTTATTGAATGCATAATTATAAATGGTGAGAATCAACATTTTAATATGTTCTGGCTGAAAAATACTGAATCCATCCTTCAAAGTTTTGGTCATAGATTAATTAAAAAAAAAAAAAAAACACTTGCTGAAAAGGAAAACTGATAAAAACTCCCTGAGAGTGGAATGAGCGTTGAACCCAAGTTATGAAGTTGAAGGTGTTCACCTCCCCGACCTCCCCATTACGTTCCACTTTGCTGTTTCAGTGTCAGATGACATGTCTATATAATTTTTACCCGGTGCAGAAAGGTTTTTTTTTCTCTCACTTTTCATGCACACAACATGGTTTGCATTTTAAGGCGCCATGCTCATTTTGCAAAACTGCCATGTGAGAGCAGGCCTCCGTGTGTTTGAATGAGTATAATGTTGGGTGTTAGATGGTGTGTTTCCCAGTGTGACGCATGCTGTGGTGTGCATGTCAATGACTGGGAGCGCAGCTGCCCAATGGTGGGATCACTGCTCCGCTGGCCTGCTCCGCTCCTAGATGACAAGACTGGACTGGTACAGTTCTCCACAGGGGGGTGGTGGTGGTGTAGGTGGAGGGGGGGGGGGGGGGGTCTAGCATTTGGGTTGGGAACCTTTTATCCCTGAAGAACATTTTTTTTCTTTTCATTTGCTTTTCTCTTTTCTTTGGAACCAAATCAAACTTAAAATTAGACATAATTTTTACAAAATCATCTTGATGTTAAACTACTTTTTGTTTCACTTCACCAGGCACCTGCAATAGTACACTGCAATGCCTATGTGCATAATCAGGTTATAATGCATGGCCAAGGTCAATAATTAGGTCAATTATTAATTTACATTGTAGGCCATAATATGAATACTGAAAAATAAACACAGATGCTGCATTAAATTAAATTTATTAATTTATTTGTTCATTTATTCATTCATTCTTTCATTCATTTATTATAATTTGTTTTGGTCATTTTAAGTGGGGTTTTTTTTTTGGGTCTATGATCATTTCTCTTGGAATATCATTTTAAATACATACTCATAATAATTATAAATACAATTTTCTGGTCATATTCTTTTCTGCTAATTCCTTGATGATAAATGTCATACTTGCACTATTTGTGAAATAAAATGGAAATAGCCGTATGACCTCTGGAAAAGAGCCATATTCCGACTCATGTGTTAGGTGAATAAGAACATATATGGGTTTGATGATATTGGCCTTTTATTCAAAATCAGATTTGGCCTAGTAAGTGCTACTCCACCCCTGATATGATGGATGTACTTTGATTAACTGCATATTTAATGTATTATTTATCAATGCTACTCTGGTTGTCTATGGCAAGTCTTTACTCTGAATTAATTCTAATGAGATTATTTGACATGATTGCACACAAGTATGCATAAATATGTTTATTATCAGTAGCTTCAATACAAAAATATCAGTATCAGCTTCAAAAACATATGTCTATTGAATCTTTACACTAACAAACACTAACAAAAGTATTGCAAACAACTGCAATCATACGGAATATTGATTTTATTGGTTTTACCCTGGGTTTCAGAGGAGGGCTGTAGTGTCCCATGATGGTCTAAATGCTGTTTCAGAGGCTTTTCCACCCTGACAGGAACACAGTTCTGGGGGAAACACTGAATCCTTGTGATTTATCTGGCTTGAAATGGCAGAAAATATCAAATCTCAGCAACTTCAGTCAAAAAAGTATCTGTAATAACGTTAGCCTTTTAAAACCCATATATCAGTCAAAACTTAGCAGCTCTCCACTACTAAACAGTTAACCTCACCTCTCACCTCCCCCTCACGCACTAACCTGACCTCGACTTCCCCTGTGCGGCCTGGCTCAGGAGGAGAGCGTCCCACTCCAGCGGACTACGGTGAACTCCCCCTCCCCACCTCTTTCCCTCCTATGCCTCCCTCTTCTTCCACATCGATTTCATGTTTGGGCTGCCTACATTGATTTTCATGCAGGTTCACAGATCATACCGCTGCTTCCTCCATCTCGGCAGTACAGTGGGAGGCGAGGAAAATCGCCCCTGACAGTTGTAGCGTAGAGATGCAGCGAAAGGCCCTGACGCCTCCCTTTCATCCATCCTCTCTCACATACTACCTCCTATAACACTCACTTCCCCTCTCCTAAAACCTATTTCCTCTCCCTTCCATCTGCCCCTCAACACTAACCCGCCTCCAGAGCCCACAGCTTCACACCGGCATATGGTTAGAATCAGCGGTGCCAGAGTGACAGTAAGAGTGCAGGGTGTCAGAGTGGGGATGGGTTAGTCCCATACACACCATAAACAGGCTAGACTACAGCTCTTAAATTTGGAATTATGGTGAACCTCTATACGTGAAAATAATTTCCCAGTCTCAGTCTCAAGTGCTCCCAGTCCCAGTCTCAAGTGATGTGAAGGCTGATTGCCTTCATATCACTTGAGCTGCACTTTGGATATCTATTCATTTCAAAGGGCCCTTTTCAAATGCCTGTGGAGACCATTTGAAACTTATACCAGTGATCATACCAGTGATTTTGAATGTTTGGTTCATTTACTACAATTTACCTACATTTTACATTGCAACAATCCATTATGCAAATCATGTGGGCATGCTAAAGATTGCTCAACACATAGTCAAATGGCCATCGTAAAAAGTTTTGCCTAAATGGCTCACAAAGTCAACAATCATAAACCATAGAACTGATAATTGGCTGTGGAGAGCAAATGCAGGACAATTTGCCAACAGAGAGGCACTCCGATTCACTCCGCCCAACTTCAAGTCATCTAAACACAACAGTGCTGCTGCTTTTAGGAAAACTAATGTGGACAACTTTATTACCGTGATAGAATACTGGTGTGAAGAAAGTTTGAAGTCTCTGAAAGTTCATTTTCATATTGTAGTGGATAGAATGGAAACCGATGGCTAGAAAAAAGAGGAAAAATGATTTTGGAGTTCTAAAATACAACCGCTTGCTTTTGGAAAGGATTAGCAGAAATATAAAGCAGTATCATTTGGAATCTATTATCCTAAACATGTCAGTGCTTTTACAACAAATTTGTTTGTGATTTAGATGCTATGTAAGAAAATAAAACTACAATAAGTGAAAAAAGGACAATGAGAACTGTTTAGACTCAACAAAAAAATGTTGAAAAAACATATTTTTTTTCCACTGATTGGTCTATGAGAACCATGTAGAGTCAACCATCAAATGACCTTATTCCACATATTAGTCACTTGGATCTGAAGGGTAAACACTTAAATCATCCCTTTAATTACTGGCGTCTTAAAGAGCCAGTCAGCATTAGCAGGGAACATTTCTGCTGCAGTGCCCTCTAGGGGTTGAACCTTGCAACAACATGACTGAAACTTTCAACCCCTAGAGGGCAGTGCAGCAAAAAACTGAAAATTTGTAAAATACTCGCAGAATATTTCTTAAAAATGTACAATAAAACCATTATTTAGTGTATACTCAAATTTGAATGTGAAGAAAATGATTACCATAAAATGACTGCAAAACTACTGCAAAAGTCTGCCCATGGTCCCCTAGGTTTTAAAGTTAATGAGCTACTGTAATGACACTAACCAACACTGTTTTTCAGTTCAAATGGTCTTTATGAGTTACCGCAGTGATACCAGACATGGCTATATGGATTTTGAGTTGCCATTATAACACCAATAGACACAAATATGCAATTTTTGAGTCACTGTAATCCCAGTAATATGGATATTTTAATTTTTCAGGTGCCATAATTGCCCTCAGAGACATAGTTATATTAATTTTCGCAGGTACTGCAATGACATCACCAGACAAAAATACATAACCATTCATTTCAACTTGACCATACTTAGCCTGCTGTGATTCACATTCCCACTGACACCCACTAACCAGCAAGGTTTGTCTGATATACACGTTTTTATTTTTCCTTAAAATTGGTACTGCTTCCCCCACCCCCTTTTCACTTCCCTGGTATGTCCTCTAGGGGGAGCGCGGCCTGCCGGATGAGAAACATTTTTAACAATCCCCGTTGTTCGCTGTACAAACACATGTAAGTGCAGAAGTGTGTGCCGGTGACCTGTGGAAGTGGCAGAAATGTCACACACTTCATTTGTGCGGCAGTAAAAAGCCTGGGCTGTCTGGGGAGCCATCGATCTGACAAGTTATTACAGAGGAGCAGAGGCAGGAGGAGGCCATCAGGAGCATGACACTGACAACAGCTGGGGCTCTCTCACCCTCTCTCTCTCTCTCTCTCTCTCTCTCTCACTCTCTCACCATACGTCATATTGCTCTCCCCCGTCACCCCCCCTCTCTATCTCCCTCTCTCTCTGTCTCTCTTCCCTGCCTCTTCTCCTTTTCCCTCTACCTTACCTCCTTTGCTCTATCCCTGCTCTTCCTTCTCCTTCCCCCTGCTTCTCTCCCCAGCTACCTTCCTCTCTCCTTCTTCTCTCACTCTCTTTCTTCCCTTTCCATCTGTCTGCTTTTTGCTTTTCTCTCTACCTCTAGCCCTCTCTACCTCTTAAACTGCCACTCTCACCTTCAATCCCCCACTTACATCCACATTTAGTGTACTCACTATTATAGTCACATGCTATTCAACACACGCTAATGCTTTTCCTTATTGACAAGTCATTCTTTATACATATATATACATCGCCTCTTCTCCTGTCAAATAATGAGCTGGAGTGAGTGACTTTTATGAAGTGATGTAGTGCTAAATGAAAAGCCTCTACTCAGTCATCATAATGAGTGAAACCCTCACCTATATGGGCACAAATCTATTTTATTTTCAGAGAGGCAGTGGTTTATGCTTTTTGTCTGTTTCCTTATATACAGTCCATCAGTTTGATACATCCTATGATGCTGTTTTGTTTAAATCTAAGTCAAAACAATTATATCTGTCTAAAAACGTTGGTTTTCACATCTCACTTTCTGAGAACTTTATTATAAATGTGAGTGCACCTTTCTAAAAAGTTGAGTTTATGTACTTCATGCATGTCCTACTTGATTCATCATCTGTGGGATTGATTACAGCCGAATTTCCTTGATTATAGTACTAAGCATACATATTGGCTATGTTAAAGTATTCAAATTTTAACTCAAAGATATGCGTTTACTATTTACATACATTTCAAGATATCTCAATATTCAGCAAATCACTTCATGCCAACAGTGTTCAGATTGGGCAGTAGGGCTCAGACAAAATCAAATGTCATGATATCTTTGACCAAATACCCCTTGTATTGATATTGTGACAATATTGTTAGAGTGACTATTGGTCACTATTCATATATATTAACTTAAAGATATTTACACTTTGCTAATCAGTCATTAGTGATATGGATATGATGACCAAGCAGGTAGAGACAAATAAAAGCCAGAACACTCTAATAGGTTCAGAGAATTGCATTTCTTCACTGTAATGTAGCCTTTCACACCAGGGAAAGGTAACACTTATGCCTTATCATGATATTATGATATCTGAAATCCCAGATGATTTCTAGTTTCATATCACAATATTGATATATCGCCCAGCCCTATTGGGCAGGTGTGCTTTCAGCAAGATTTCTTAAAACGCTTAATTAACATAACAGATAAAAATGCACCTCATTTGATTCACTACTGTAATTCACTGCACTGCAGCACTCATGCTGCATCCACCACCATCTGACCTGGTAACAGGGCGTTATGCTCCTGCTTTCGTCTGAAGGTGACAATGAACTGAAGCTGCAGACATTCAGCTACATGGTAAGCTGCTTTGAAAGAAGTCATACTGTGGCTGCAGTGCTGATTGAAGCTACAAGGCACTGTGACATTTGGATATGGGAATACCAACACAGTGATAACTCTCACATTACAAGGGGTCATTTTACTAAAATAAAAAATGCATGTAACAATGTAATGTAGCTTTAAAGTAGCCTATACCTCACAGACAATGTCACTGAGCATAAGTGAAATACATGGCATACACTAAAACCCTACTGTCCCCATTTTCAAAAGCATTGCTCTTTAGATCACATTAAAATATTTTAATTAACAACAGCTGGTTCCATTTGGTTTAAATTACTGCCATGCTACTGTTTGGCTACCTACTAACTATACTTTTAGTTTGACTTTGTGGGATCGGCAGTGATTCGGAGAAAAAATGATGGTCATTCATAGGTCTCAGCATGTCACTGCTCTGTTTCAAAGAAGATGCGACTCGTATAGAATGAACAACAATAAAACAAAACAAACAAAGATCAAAAAATTTGAGGGCAAAATGAGCTTTACCATGCCATAACTCAATGAATTTCTTCAGAACTCAGACATATCCTAATTATGTAAAATGACATATGCTATGCCATATGTTCATTTTTATTTCTTTATACTTTTGAGATTAACTAAAAGAAATCTCTCTCTGCCTCTCTCTCCCTTCCTCTCTCTCTCTCTCTCTCTCTCTCTCTCTCTCTCTCTCTCTCTCTCCATATCTATATCTTTATCTGTCTATCTATCTATATAGATAGATAGATAGATAGATGTGTGTGTGTGTGTGTGCGTGTGCGTGTGCTGTATCTATCTATCATCAAAATCATCCTTCACCAGGTTAACTAGTGAAGCAGGACCTGTGATTAAATCTCTTGTTCCAATGTTCTCTCACAAATCTCACAACTCGGGCTGTTAAATCTGCTGGCAAGAGCATGGCACTGTCAGAAAGGGTGTTTTATTTTCTGACAGTGACCTTGCCTGCAGGTGAATAGCACTATACATTAATTCCCTGGTGCAGGGAGGAGGGCTTAACCTGATGCCGAGTGCAGACATTCATACAGTATAAACCTGCTAGCAACAGACCCAGCCGGATAATATGACTTCACAACACATCAACCCACACAACTACAACAAAATAAATAAAATTAATTAATAATAATAAGAAGAAACTTTTCAAATCAAGGCCAGCACCATAATCAAAGCATAAGAGAGCACAAGACAGAATCCCAAAAAACTCAATATTAATTCAAGCCCAAATCCATGCATTCTTTATTATAAGTAAGTAAGTAAGTAAGTAAGTAAGTAAGTACACTTTATTAATCCCACAAGGGGAAATTCCAATTGAAGTTACATCCCGTATTATTATTTACTGGCGTCTGTCTTATCGGGGTTACACATATGACTTTGAACTGATTTAATAACATGAGGTTGCAGGACCAGGGGACAGCAGTATGAATGGAAGAGGATTTATTGCAGGGTTGTGGGGATGCAGATGGTTGCTGGGGTTGAAAGGAAGGCAAGGTGAAGCCAGGATTTGCGAGGCAAGGTGAGGGCAACAGGTGTGGAGCTGTGGCATGGCTGAGCTGCAGAAAACTATGTGGTGTGGGCAGAGGAAACATTGGAGCGGTGGAAGCTGACTAGGCAGGCTGTTGAGGCGATCCTTAGGCAGAGGAAACAATTATTAGACAGCAGGCACGAGAGAAACACTGGAAGCTAACAGTATTCACAATATTCACCATTGGCTGGCGTCATTTACTATTGCTGCAGTAGAGACAACAATCTGGCGAGGTTTGGTGAGTGAGAGCCAGGTTCTCATACCTACTGCAGAGCTGATGAGTTGAGAGTACAGGTGAGCTGAGCAGGTGTGTTGGTGATGTGATGAACTAGGGGAGAGAGGGAGCCAGACTGAAAGGGAAACACACACCCAGCCGTGGTCATGACAATTTACTATGAACAAAACAGGAGCAAACAAGCTACTTTAGACGGTGGTGTATTAGGGCCATTGTAGGGAAACAAAACAATTATGGAGCCAGGGAGGGGGGTAATATTTCTTGAGAAAGAAAACTCATAATTTTTTAAATTAAAGTCATAAATTTACAAGAAAAAAGTCACAATTTTACATGAAAAAAACCTAAGAAAACTAGTTTTTCTTTTACTTTTTGGACAGGGAACCCCACTGGCCTGACTTGGTAAGGTTGGATCAGCCACACACTGCAGACGCTGCTGCTTGCCATGTATGAGGCCCGCAGCTGATGACCTCATCAAATTCTACTTTGCAATGAGATTTACTAACAAGGAAATCCTGCTGATTTCAGCCCAGAATCACAACATTGTTTTCCTCTGAATCGGCCCAAGTCACAGCAACATCTCTTCAAAGTCCAGATGCTGATGAACAGATTGTGATTCTGGGCTCAAACCACCAGGATTTCCTTCTGATTGAATCCCACAGTGGAAGGAAAACTAGTTTTCCCAGTGTTTTTCTTGTAAATTTATGACTTAATAATCTCAGAATTTTCAAATTTTTTTCTCATGAATTTGTCAGGGTTTTTTTTTTTTGCATAAATTTACAAATTTAATTCAGAATTTGAGATTTTTATTCTCACAAATTTGTTACTTAATAATTCAGAATTTTCCAATTTTTTTCTTTTTCATAAATTTGAGAGTTTTTTCTCATAAATTTACCACTTGATTTTTATTTTTTTTTTAAATATTACCCGCTCTCCCCCAGCTCCGGAATTTTTTTCCCCCTCCTGACAGTGGCTCTAATATGCTGTTGTAGCTACCTGGATGCTGAGAGAACAGAAACATTTTAATGAAGCATTGCACATGTGGAATGACACAGGCTAACAAATTACACACATCTTCAAAAGCATTAGAGCATATATACTCAAAGTCCGGCCCGCAGGCCACATGCGGCCCACCGGGACATTGATGGTGCCCCCTCCCAAAAGCCAATCAAATCCCAAAGGATATGTGCAGAGGTAACTGCAATCCTGGGGGTTTCCCTTTAACCCTTTGAATCCCCCTAGAGCTTTTGTTGTGAAAGACATTATTTCACCATCTGAACTAAATTCACTTTAGTCCTTTTTATTTTTCATTTTGGAGGGGAATTATTATTTATTTATTTATTTTTTTTATTTTTTTTGTTATTTGATAGAGATTTTTTTTTTTATTTGTTTTGTTGTCATTGTTCAGCAATTTTTCCTTTTTTTATATACAAATTTTTGGTCACCTCTAGAATTTTTTTTGTAATATTTTTGTTGGGGGGTGTGCTAGCCTATTGAACAGAGGTAGCCTTAACTGAGTTTTTTTTTTTTTTTTTTTTGACTTTTTGACTTTTTGACTTTTATGGAATAATATTGTAAGTACTGTATGGTCCCTGCACCCCAGAATTTGCACTGAGCGCCTATTTGCCCTTTTGCACATGTAATGTTAGAATGTGTTTTAGTGGGTTGTGTACCCAGTTGTTTATTGTTGTATGTATTTTATGTTGCTGTAGAAACCGAATTGCCCCTCGGGGACTAATAAAGCAATCTGAATCTGAATCTGAATCTGAATCTAATTTCTTGGTCATTTTCTGATGTCTTTTATTGAATTATTTAATAATTATCAGACAATTTTCTTGTCATTTTTGTAATGTAATTTTAAATATACCATGGTTGCAGTTGGTTCAAAGGGAAAGAAGTTACTGTTACTGTGGCCAGTGACTTTAGCTTTAGAGAGACGTCAGTAATGACTTATTTTATCCAGTGGCCCCTGGCCCCCTTTGATTTTCTAAAACTGGCTCCTACCCTGAACTGCTTGAGTATCCCTGCAACAGACCATTTTCATGAAGGGGATCAACATGAAGGAAAGAATTTAGATTTACATTTAACATTTTAATTTCAACACTTGCTAAATACTGGGGTAAATATAGGTAGTTTGGTGTAATTTTACAGTATTTTTTAAATTTTGTTTTCCAGCTCCCTTCACATCAGCTGTGTTGGAGAAGGCTGATGTGAAGCAGTGCTAACACATTGTGTGTTATATGGACATACAGACTTCACCTGACAGACATGAGGGTGAGTAAATAATGGCAAAGGTGGGTAAACTATTCCTCGGACAGTATGTCACCTCCACTCAAGCAAGATTTCTTAACACCTTGAACTCCAGTTCTCCCTTTAATTTCCCTTCAGTAGCTACAAAGTAAAAGACAAGTAAGAAACATTTTTTTCATTCTGTATGACAGTATCATATACATATTCTATATCTGCTGATTGCAGCACTTAATTGAAGCTAAATGAAATAGAAAATATCAATATGTCATGTACATTATTTTATACACATTTCCCTGTAATTCAATAGAGCATTTTGGGGATCTTTGAGAACGTTGGGATCTCCATTAGAATATAAAATAAATTGACAATGTTAATAAGTACCATATATGTTATGATTGGATACTTTTTTTAAGAATTGGTGCCATTATTTTTTTTTTTTAACTTATGGATAACTCGTTTTAGGTGAAACTGTTCATCTGCCCCTGTTGCAGTGTGGACGGCGGCCCCTCAGCTCTGGTCAGACTGTACATCCAGCTGTCAGCCAGACAGGTAGGGGGAACAGATGAGTTGGGAGGGGGGGTTATGGCCCCAGACAGATGAATAACCCACTTGATTGACGCTGGCCTTTCTGCACATCTCAGCAGCGCTGCTGTTCTGACATGAGTCTGTTGCACAGTAATGTGTGATCAGAAGAAAAGGGCACTTGCAGCTCTGATCATCATTCTGCCCGACTCCCCTGTCACACCTTCCTACCCTCACACTAGCATCAACTGGACAGAATCAGACTTGACACCAAACACACATTCTGCTAAGTCAGCTGACCCTTGGATGAGAGTAGAGTTAAACTGTTGGGTGGACGAGGGAGATATTGCGGGTGACTGTGAGGAGGTATGAGTTAAAGATAGGATGAGGCAGTTCAGTTGCTCCTGTCAGGCTTAATGCCTACTGATGGACCACTGCTGCATTGCTGGCTTAACTACAAGAGGAGGCCAAGAAAATCATCATTCTCAACAGCAACAGGCAGTATTTTAATTTTAAAAGTGTTCGAAATTACTTTTGAGTATTTAATTGAGTATGCAATTGAGTATGAAATTTGTATGTGATCAGTCTGAAAAAAAGAAAGTAATTTGTACTTGTTACTTCTGGGAACAGTATAGTATTTTAAAACTCTGAAAAAATACTTTTGAGCACAGACCAAACATTACTGTGTCATTATCTATTGTGTTTTCATTTGAATATTGTCCCCTTAAAGGCAGAATGAGTAGGATTTTCCTAAAAAACAAAATAGTGTATAGACTCATACAAAACGAATCCTTCTCAATCATCACTTCTGAGCCACTAGAAATGTGTGTTGATGTGTGTGTATGCGGAGTCCCTGCCCCAGCATGCGGTGCCAGATCAATAGCACCGCGTCCAATATGCGATTATGAAATCTGCAGATACTGGCTGCAGAAAAAAGGAAATATAGCGAGCAGAAACACCGAGCAAACAAAGCTCATTCCACAAGAAGAGTGAACCTGGGTTCAGCTTTCACCTGCTGGCAAGCACTGAGGGAGAAGATGAGTGTGAAGAGTGATGCAAAGTTGCTTTCTGTTGTACAGACACTGTTAGGTCCATCAGTATTTGGACAATATTTATGATTTTGCCCTTGTACACCACCACAGTGGATTTGAAATGGAGCAATCAACATGTAACTGAAGTGACTTTCAGCTTTAAGGGGTTGCACAAAAATATGACATTAACTGTTTATGAATTACAGCCAGTTTTATACATTGTCACCCCATTTTCAGAGGCTCAGAAGTAATTGGACATTTGACCAAAAAGCAGTTTCTTGGCCAGGTGTGGCCTATTCTCCTCTTGTTATTCCATGACAAAGTAAGAAAATAAAAGGTCTGGAGTTCATTCTAGCTTTTTTCATTTGCATTTGGTAGCTGTTTATCAGAACCCTCAGCATGCGATCCAAAGAGGTGTCTATGCAGGTGAAGGAGGCCATCATTAAGCTCCAAAAACACAAAACAAAACAAAACAAACAAACAAACAAACAAAAAGAAAACAAGAAAAAAAAAGTCTATCAGACAAAAAGCAACAACTTTAGGAGTAGCCAAATCAATGGTTTGGTATCTGAAAAAGAAGGAATGTGCAGCTAAGCACACCAATACCAAAAAGCCTGAAAGACATCAGACATCTAGGGACGTCAAAAACCCTCTGGAGGAGGTAGGTGTATCATTGCCCAAATCTCCAGTCCAGAGACTTTTGTAAGAAAATAAATACGGAGGGTGTACAGCAAGGTGCAAACCACTGGTGTCACTTAAGAACAGGAAGACCAGATTAGACTTTGCAAAATAACATATAGATAAGCCTGGCCGATTCTGGAACAAGGTTCTTTAGATAGATGAAACAAAGATTTAAGCCTGATTTATGCTCTCGCGTACGCGTTGCTTACAGAGGGTTTGCAAAGCCAATGCGTCCCTTGCGGGCCCTCTGCGACCGCCGCAGAGACGCGCTGCACACCTCCCAAAAATTCTAACTACACATCAGAACTACGCAGACCACAAGAGCTATGATTGGTCCGCCGAACTACATAATTCGGTAGTGGCAGTGCTCTTTTGTAGCACTGCCATTACCGAATTTAGAAACAGAATTATGAGTACAGTAGCCAATGAGTAGCTAGCATTAGCTTGGTCAGAATCACCGCTCATCCTTTATTGGACTTTTTAACATTAAGCTTCATCATATTACGCCCAGAAGTTTTTAAAATTTATCATAAAAAAGGATATCCTCAGACCCCTTTCTACATATAGAATGCGGGCCACTGTATTACTGAGACCTACTAGCAAGTTGCAACACACAAATTAAAAATCACTGACCTAGCACAATACTTAAGCCTGGAATATACTTGCTGCTCACGACGCGTGCGCTTACACGTCATGGCTGCGACGCGTATTCTACGTTCCTGGGCGTAGAGGTCACTCATCTCGACGCAAGGTAACGTGACGCGTGCGCGAGATGCAGTATTGACCGCACGCGTCGTGAGCAGCAAGTATATTCCAGGCTTTACACTACTTCTGCATGTCATCTCCACTCTCTCCCCTGACTTCCCTCTCTCACCACTGTCACTATCAAAAAAAAAAAAAAAAAAAAGATTAAAGACAACCGTAACTCTGTCCACTCTTCCAAGAATGAAAGTCTGGCTGAAATACTTATAACTTGTTTCCCCTGGCTCTAAATGATCAAATTGAGAGAGACTGATGACTGGCACAATATTTTGGCTATCAGTGTCTTCAGTCTAATAATATTGCTATTGCTCAATATTATTAGACTCAAAATTGCTCAAAATATCACTTAAACCGTAACATTGGTTTTGGATCTAATATATTTGATACCAGGGAAATGCTATACCTCAGCTGCTGTTTTACCAAGTGGAAAGAGGCTGCAAGACAAATACAGGGTGGGATACTTCTAAGACTGCCACCACTGTGGTAGAGATTTGCTGGGTAAAACACTTGAGGTCATTAGTGCTGCTCACGAAGAAAGGGGTTTCTCCCTACAATGGAGGGAAGCACTGAGTGGCACAATCCTCTGCAGCTCAAGTACCCACTGATGGCAGCACTTCAACCACAAGGAGAGGCTCTGATGAGGCACAGGCCCTCTCTGCACCATGCACCACAAAGCAGCAGCATGGCCGGTTGGTTAGACGGACTGCCCTGTAACTGAAAAACCACGGGTTTGGTCCCTGCAACAGCCATGTGTCATGCTGAAATGTCCTTGAGCAAGACACTGGACCCCTTGCCAGTATCTGATTGATCAATAAACAGATTCTGAGATCTGTTATCAACAAGTAATGGACTGCTGTTTCACATCAAATCATATAACTCCAAAGTCCTGTAAATGTTTTTATTAAACTAAAGGCAGAATGAGTAAGATTTGTCGGTTACGGTTTGAAAACACAACATTCAAAGCTGGCCCGTCTTTCCTCGTTAAGCAAACCACCGGCAACGAGTTTTCCTTTCCTAGGATGGTGATACAATGAAATGACGAATGTATAAAACATTCTGTTACCATACTTTGGAAATAAAACTCGCCCGCTACCACCTACCTATTCAAGAGAGAACAGGCAAACACCACAATGCTCTTCATCCTCATTCTCTCCTTCTATGCTCACCATCAAGTGAAAGGCAACCTTAGAATGAGCTTTGTCCGCTTGGTGTTTCGCCTTGCTACATTTCCTTTTTTCTGCATCCCCAATTTTCATAGCTTCCTGCTGGATGTCGTGCTATCGACCTGGCACTGCAGTTATTGGCTGGGAGCTACACACCCACTGCCCAAAGGCTGACGCCCAGAAGAGTTCTGAGCTCAGCAAAACAAGAAAATCCAGGCAGAAGGCAGGGTCTCTGCAGACACACACCAACACACTAACACGCTTCCAGTGGCTCAAAGTGATGATTGAGAGGAATTATTTTTGTTTAAGCAGGAAATTCTTACTCATTCTGCTTTTAAATATATATAATTTTTACACAAATTAACTGGTATTACTTTCTGCTTCAAAGGGATAGTTCACCCATTTTGAACCCACTTTGAGGTGAACTAGAAAATATCACAGATTTGGGTGGCAAAAAGGCACAGAACAGTAAGAGGCTAGACTGTGGCAGAGGCTACCATGCAAGGTGCCAAGCTGCCCATCTGCAGCAGCTGGAGGTTCGGTGTCTTGCTTAAGGACTCTTCGATACACTCTCTGGAGCAGCTGGGGATAGAACCCGAAACCCTCAAAGAACCACTTTACCTGTAGAGCCACGTCGCCCCCACTCCTGTGAAAAATCTGTGAGAACATTCATAAGATCATACAAACAACCATAAAATCCTCTGGCTCCTTCCCATCATGTTGTTTTTTAAAGATGTGGATAATATAATATTATGTGAGGAGCACTGTCTAGTGGAGATTTGTCCTGATCAGCATAAATGTTATACATCCAGTAATCCATACACTAGTCTAAAAGACTGACGAGGCCACAGTAAATATTGACTACTTTAGATACGTAACTTAAGAAACTGAACTTGCCTCATCCTTATGGGGCATTCATCACATGTGATTTCAATCAAGATTATTCCCCAGAAGAATCTGTTCAAATTTGTCTTGAATGTGATAATCTGTTTCTGTATGAAATGTAACAGGAGTGCTTCTCTTCAGAACACATTTTTATTGATGAACTACAGGTTTTCATGGTCCACCTGGACCTGAGGGCCCAAGACCTGACCCTGGACCGGCACGGGTTTGGATCCATCGTTTATTAATGACAGTTGTGTCTGGGTCGGGTCCTGTTCTATTGTTTCAGGCCCTGGGTCTGTTTAACATTATGTTTAATACCCGAGTGGATTCAAGAGGCTGTTTCCATGATCAGACAGCACTGGTCATGATGTGTGTGTGTGTGTGTGTGTGTGTGTGTGTGTGTGTATTGTAACATGCAACACTAATGGTAGCAGCTGTAGCACCAAATGTTCAATCACTTTATTGTTCAAAAGGTCAGACAGTTGAAGTTCACTTTATTATACTAGATGCAACAAAACTGCAAAGCTGATTCTAAACAAGTTGCATTTATCATGTATCACTGTGACAGCAAATGGACTTTTAAACTGAAATAATGAAGGATTTTGCCACACTGTATCAATTAGCAAGACAGGAATAACAGAAAACCTGTATGTGTTTTAACAACTTTCTTGTCAAGGGCGATGGATTACATGGCCAGGCACAGGGGAGAAGGCTCCTAATGTTACATTAGGTAAGACATAATTAATAGCTGTCAGCTGTGAAATCAGCGCTGATTGGCTCTGTGTCACCTGGCCAGGTTCAGGTCCTACATTTCTGAGTTCTGCAGGGGTCTGGGTCCCAGCTTTCACATAATAGATGGGTCATAGGGGTTTCGGTCCAGCATTTCCAGGTCTTTGATCAGACATGAATTTTTGGACCTGTGAAGATGTCTAATATGAATTTATATTTACTTTGATGTAGAATGCAAAACTGACTCTTGATCAGTACTTGTAACTTTTGTTGACTTGTTCTCTTTCTGATAAGGGGTGATTTGGGTGATAGTAATCTAATCACTATTATGTGTTTCTGTTATTTTATTGTATTTTTTCCACTTTGTTGTTAGTGTCCTGCTGTCATTATTCTCAATATTGCTCATTTTGAATGTGGTTAAGATGCAGGCCTTCTTCTAATTTTTATTACTACATAATCTCTGTTGTAACCTATTGTTGTTTTATTGTGTATGTGTGTTTTTATCATTATTTTCTACTCTGCATTTCTTTGTTCTACTCTGTTTTTCCTAGTTTTGTTTTAGTTGTTCTCATTGATTTTTAAGAACTTAGTATAGAGTTTTTAGTTGTTTTTTAAAAAAATAAAATAATGAATAATGATTATTGTTGTTATTATGAAGTTATGTGATTACAATTTGTGGAAAGTAATGAGTAACTTTACTTAATTACTTTTTTTGAGTAACTTAACCAACACTGACACTGGCCTTTTACATATTGGAAATGTAAGGATAAACTGCAAGGGAATGGTTGGACTCAACATTTCCATATCAACCACGCATGGTTATGATCGCCATTAAGCCCATTAATAGCGTTGCCTGCCGGGTTTCACAGGCTTTCCAAATGTTCATGTCGGTGGCGTGCGTTCATGTGTGCATCCCGTGCCCAGAGTGTAGTCCACTGGGACTGTTGGAAAGGTTTGATATTGACACCGCTGGTTATCGCACTAATCCACCCTGCCAGAGGACAGCCCACTGCGATGTGTGTTTAATGCTCCTGTCCGCCTGCCGTGTTGGAGCTAATGTTGGGTGACACTCAGACACCCTGGCTGATGTGTTTTGGCACTGTGAAGATCCCAGCTGTGCATTTACATATGCAATGACCCAGATTAGCATCCCTCCTCACACTCCATCAACACTGATTAGAGCAGTGATAAAAGAACTGTTCGTCCAGCGTGTCCCTGTGACCAGCACAACCTCTGTATGTGTGTGTGTATGTGTGTGTGTGCATGCGTGACTTGCAATACCACCCTGACCTCGAAGGTTGACCCCTCACTGCCTAACAATAATCATGAACTGGGAGAACATTGATGGCTATTAATTGTAGTGTTAAAGGACCATATCAGTGATTCTGCATGCTTAGTGTAATATCTACAAAATGTTCTTTGTGTCTTTGCTTATCTTTTCCAGTTGTTCTTTGGAGTACTGATATCATTTTTCCAACCCTTTATCTAGCCATTGGTTTTCATTCATTCCACTACAATATGAAAATCAACTTTCCTCAAACCAGTATTCCATCACTGCAATAAAGTCGTCCACATTAGTTTGCCTAAAAGCAGCAGCACTGTTGTGTTTTGATGACTTGAAATTGGGCGGAGTGAAACGGTCTTTTCACCAGAAAACAGTTCCTGGGGAAATGTTTGCCTTCCATAGCCAGTTTTCAGTTCTGTGGTTTATGAATGTTGATGGATGTTGATGACACTGTCCACCACAGAAGCACAATATTATAAGGTGAAGGTAAAATTCAAATTTGAAAATTTTTGATTTTGTTTGATTATATGTTGTTCAGTAATTAGCACCCCCTAATGATTTGCAGTGTAAAATTTGGGTAAAGTGATTGCTAATGGGCCAAATGTTAAAAATCACTGGTATTGTCCTCTACTTCCCAAACACAACACAACTTTTTTTAAAAAAAGATTATTTTCTGTTATTATATAGTCTGTTTATTGTTGCAGACAGAGAAGATGGGAGAAATGGGGACAGAGGAAATGAATTTTTCATTTTTAGAAAAAGAGCTGACTTGAAAATCATTCATTGCTTAGTATTTCAATAAAGATAGATCCCATAATTTAAAACAATAACTCGTTTGTGGAAATCTTTTTTTCTTTTGTTTTGCCTTATGGAACAAAACTGTTCACATACCCAAGTCAGAATCTGTAGTACCACCAAACCTATGTTAGTATTTCCATATCAAACAGTGGAAGTTACACTACTAAAGGCTTCTATAGTCTGCCCACTACTTTGTAGAAAGGCAAACGTGCACACAGGCAGCCCAGAGTGTGAATGTTGCCGGTGGAAAGGAGGGGGCACATCCACATAGGCAAAAATGGAACTAGATTACTGCTTGTCATTAGCAGCATATGCTCCCATTCATTAACTAATTGCACTTTATTATGATGTAATTACAATGTCCACAGTGTGTGATGACAAAAACTAAGCTGTGGCTCTCCAGCCAGAGCCCACCCTGCACTCCATGCCATAATTGCCCTCTCAGCTTTCATGAATAAGGAGATGATTAACCTTAATTCCCAAACAGCATCAGGACATTAGCAGTGAATGAATTACGGGGAAGTGGATGTGACTAAGCGACTTAATATGGAAAATTGGTTGAGCATCTGAAGTGGCTCCAGTGATGCTCTATTAGCTCAAGGCCTTTTCTCGCACTGCTACTGATTCTAGGTCTCAGTCTCTTCAATCAGGCTCTGGCTGTGAGTCAGCCTTGGAGATGCCTGCTCTCCCTGTAATCATCCACTTCACACAGGTAAAGATTCCACGATTACCTCACATTGGGATCCAATTATGTAATCCAGATAGATTTATCCGTAGCACAGTACACAGTGACTGTAAACTATCTAGTCTGATAGCCAAAAAACCATTCAAACGAGTGTTGAATGAAGGGCCACGAAAATAATATCCCCCCACATTCCGAGCCACTTTTAATAGGCAAGGGATTTCACCTCCTATTCTCCTTTATGTACCCGCCGCCCAGGAGAAGAGGCTGTTTTGATTGCGTAGGCAAAATGTAGATCGCATGAACAAAAACTCCACTTGCATGGCGGTAAATATGATGACATTGCAAGCTTGTCTTTTGCCGACAAAGTTGTGATCTCTTTTTTTTTTTCTGATGAAGCAGTGAAAACAAGCCACTATACAGTATGAGAGCATTTCCAGCATGTGTGGTTAAAGATCCAAACTCACATTGTCTTAGTGCTACCATGCTCCAAACAGTAGCATATTGCGATTTTATCAAGAGGAGAAAAACATTTAAAGATGTATATATTTAAATTTTATATTTAAAAACATTATTTCTAATTACTGTTACTATTACTCCAATAGTTGACTTTTTGAGTTAACTATTGGAGTAACAAAGATTCATCATAGATCAAACAATAACAGAAAGACCCATGAAATCTACATCCATGCACCAGAGGAATAACAGCATTGAGCGGAAGTGGAAGGGAAGAAAGACAGCCTGTGTGTGAGTTACACAGTGACAATGAACTCGGTAAAGGTGCTAATTGTACACTAAAAACAGCACCAAATGAGTGTGTGTTGGTATTATGTGCTGTATGCGTGTACGTTCTCTTGCCTAAAGATGCAAGGGGCTAATTTTGCTTACTAGAACCATTTTTGCTTATCAACAGAAAATGAGGAAAATATGGATCTTAGCTCATTATGGTGTTGTTTATGTTTACCCAAGTAACCCATTAAACCTGGGAGAGAGCTTCTCTTAACTGTGAGCATGTTAGTAATGTGGTTTCAGTCATTGGAGGAGGCTACTCATTACTCTTTAATGTGCTGAATAAACATTTCACAGGCTCACTGTTCCCTGCTATTGTTCATATTGTTGTGAATGCAGCATTTTCTTATTGTTAGACCACGCCAACAGATATGCTGCGCCGTGCATGCAGGCTACAAAACCATGGGGTGCTGGGGGTGGGGGACATAATATGGAGAGTGGAGAGCACTACATAAAAGCTTTCTTTAAAAATATCAGTGACTGACATGATGTTAATGATTTTTAAAGTCATTAACATCATGTCATTGAGTGTCATTGCTGATTTATTGCTATTTGTTGCATGAGATAAACCTTTGGTTAATAAAAATGTGACTATAGGAAATATAGGTATTTCCAACAGAAAAGATAACACGTTATGTAGTTTTGCAACCAGTAGTTCTTAATCGATTACTCATTTAATACTTTCCTAATTGATTTATCGCTTTCATCATTCATCTCATAAAAATTCCAAACATTTGCTACAGCTTCACTAAGATCACCAAGACGCTCTGATTAGTTTTCCTCCACTCATATTATCATCATTCAGATCATGGTTGGATTGCTTGTAAAACCAAATTAAAAGGAAGAAAGTTGAAGACTGGTAACTGGTAAAAAAAAAAAAAAAAAAAAAATAGATAAACCAATAATGAAATCAACAATGTTTTTTGGAAAAAGCATTAATTTGACTCTTTTCCTTTTTTAAAAAAATCTTCTCTTTACATACAGTACACACTACAGTTTGAGATACTTCTGCTGTTGATTTTATCGTGTGCATGTGCTGGAGCAGTGAAAACATTGCGCTACCCTCCTTCGATACAGCAGGTGTCCCTATGAATGTTGCTGATTTGCCATCTGCCATTAACCTTAGGAAGACTGGTGTCGGTGAATTTGAAAAATGGCAGAGGCAAAGGACCCAGAGCACAGCAGGGTGGCAGGGAAAAGTCTCTTAAGTGGTACGACCGAAGTCTTTGAAAAGTCTGGGAATGTTTTACTTTGCAGAGAGTGTGATTAGAGAGCTGTAAAGTGCAGTAGGCACATTGGAGCCATGAGTGAAAGTTAGTCAGCAGCACGGTAGGTTAGTATAGTCCAAATAATAGTCCAAACCAGTACAGTCTGATGGATTACCTGATGGGAGAGTGATCACTGGCGAACATGCCTACATTTATTTATATTTCCAGCAGACTGGACATTTCCCAGAAGGTGGAACCACTTTGTGAATGTCTGATTAAATATGCATTCTGATTAAATGCCATGGCATGTAAACACGTATCTTATCAGATCACTTTAGTTAGCCTCACAGTTAAGCTGGAATCTCTAATCAGAATGATTTCGGTCAGGTTGAGGAAATACTGTCCATGTGACCACAGCTACTGTTTACAATACAGTAAAATATCTTGGTTGCTGCATAATGGATGATGATGATTTTGACATACATGTTGACATACAAGTTTTAAATGTCCCCAATTTAAAGTGTCCCTGTTTGAAGATGATACAACACTGTATACTGTGGTGTACTGATGGTTTCACTCTCTCTCTCTCTCTCTCTCTCGTGCTAATTTATTAATTTTGATGTACAAATTTATGTCACCTGAATGCATCAGAGAATGTATTCATTAAAGCTTTAACAAGTCCAGTATGGAGCTCAATGAGCTACCAGTCCAAAAAGTAGAAGCACTGGTGTAGGTGCCTTTATGAAACTATTTAAATGAGTTTATATAGACTGTTTTCTGATTAATTTATGTTTATGTATATTATGTCTCTATGCATTTTACTTTTGTGGACTTTAAGTCTGAAATAAGCTTATATTGAATTACGAGAACCCACATTATAAATAAAACTTAACACTTGCACTCTCATAGTTATGTTATGGGGCTCTCATGGCATTATATTGGCAGTATATTATATTATACTGTGCTATATGTATATTTTGGAACAGCGAATTCCCAATGAATTCATGTTGTGTTGGCTTCACTAGAGTTCTGATTATGTGGGGAAACTATTTTAAAGCAATGTTTTGGGGTGATGTATGCGATTTTCAGAGACTGCATTGTTAGCAGCATTTTTTTTTTTTTTTTAAATCTTTCATCCCATGAGTAATATAAAGTTTATAGTGAATCTAATCTTCCTCAAAACTTGATCAATATAATCAAAAAACTTTTTTGTAATTAAAAGATATATCTCATTGCAATTTCCATGTTCAGCTGTTCTTTTCAAAACTGAAAACTTGAGCAGGTTTTGTTCTCTGAACAATGCTGTGCAATATATAGTTAAATGTATTTGATATGCATAATGTATAGCATACATCTGTTTTAATTTTATTTTATAAGTCAGTGTTTCGAAGGGAGCATTGCTTTGTTATTGTGGAGGAAAATACTGAGAGAGAGAAAAATTAGCTTTTTTTTTTTAAAAAAAAAAAGTGATTAATTTATTAATAATTGAAAAATTCATAAAATATCAAAACAGTCATTAGTTGCAGTCCTAAATACATTGCAGTTTTTGTAAAGCTTGCCCAACATTGTCGATGATGATCCAAATGCTGTTGTAGAGGCTTTTCCTACATGACACAAGTAAAATTCTAAGGGAAACACTGATGTAATACTGTGCAAACTGTTAAATTTAAAGAGGTTAATATTGCCACAATATATCTTCTATCAGTGACTTCGCTCTAGGTCAATCTTCAACAACCCATATTGGTCAAACCCTGGTACAGGCTGGGAGAAATTGTATTCCAAACAGGTTACACAAGACATTTTAAAACACCAGTGCAATTCAGATCAGGGGACCAAGCATCAAATATGCATAGATGGCAGGGAGCGGTGAGAAGTGAGGGACATTGAGTCATTGGTATTCCAGTGACTGGTGCAGTCAAAGGTGGAGGGTTGAGGGGGGACTCAGAATCAGCCCAGCAGACCCAGGGCAGCTTATTGGGATAGAGAGAGAGCCCAGTCGCCAGGCTTAGACAGGCTCAATGCAGGGCTCAACTCATCACACGCCTGTCAGACAGACACCTGCCGCAGTGTGAGCAGTCACATACATGCGCGTACACACACGTGCGCGCACACACACACACACACACACACACACACACACACACACACACACACACCTACTTCCACAGACTCTTTAACCCATTCTCACATTCACCAAATCTGTCCCTGCAATAGTTTCATTATGTGCTGGTCACAAGGAAACAGAATTTCAGCAGTGTTTTGCTTCCATGATATGAAGGCTGCCAGATGAAGCTGATTGTTGGGGTGGTACTTAATTGGAAGGTGAAGAGAGTGTTGCAAAGTTCAAAGATGCTTTGTGGACAATGTTGACTTTCACAAATACTGCATCAACAAATTCAGCAGCTGTGGTGTCTTATAATATTCTGGTGAAATCCCAAAACTGCAAAACTGCACTGCCATATCATGTGGTCACACAAAAGTGATGTGATATTAAGTTTTGGTCGGGATTTTTATGTACACCTACTGGTACACAATGAATGCAGCACATAACTTTAATTCACAGCCTTTTCATACACAGACATAAAACACAGTTTCAGGCTAAAACTTTTGTCAGTAACTATCACTAACTATAGTGTGCTTTACCAGGCTTTTAAACCCCAAGCATGCACCCTGAGGTGCATCTGAAAAAATAAATAAATAAAGTTTTTAAAAAATATTTTTGAATGACATTCTCAGTTAAATGTCTTTTTTTTTTCAGAGTTGATGATGAAAGTTGCTAACAAGTGAGACATCTCAATTCCATCCCATTTCCCTTGCACCCACTCACTCGAGAGCAGAGCATAGGGCTCAGGTAGCGACAATCAGTGATCATCAGCTAATTGTGATGACATTAGCTTCTTGAACTTCAAACTGCCACAGCATACAGCAAAAACGTTCAAATGAAAACACAATAGCACAATTGCGTTTTCTTTTTCTGACCTATATGAATGTTGCTAGAAGAAAGTCATACCTCCTCTATTTTTCAATACAAAATATTGTGCCCAGAAGTAACATGTTAAAAGTTATTATTTCTTCAGACTGGTCAAATACCAATTACAAAAATACTCAGGTAATTACATTACATATTTCAGAGACATTTAATCAAAATACTGCCCACCCCTTTTCTGTAGTATCTCAGGGGGAATAGGTTGCTTTTTTTGTTGCAGCTCCAAACATATAACTTAGGCTGATGCATTTTCACCTATGAAGCTTTGCAGCTTTAAGGATGGTTCACAAATGTGCTTGCACGTTCACGCTGCTGGGCTGCACACGTTGCGGCATATCGCTGTCAGAGCTGCATCCTGACTGTGAGCGGCGCTGCCACAGCCAAGTGCACACAGCTTGCTTGTGTCACATTCAATTATGGTCCCTCCACTCTCCATGAGACAGTAATTGAGCCGGGGGCACTCCCTCTATTTAAAACCACAGGAGCTGTGCGGTTCACACTGTCGTCTGAAAGCTCCATCTCCGCTGATTTCCACCAGCAGAACCCTCCCTTTGGGACCTGGTGGGGGTAGCGGGGAGCTGGGTTGGCTGGGGTGCTCCAGGCACTGTTGAACCCCCCCACCCCACCCACACACCCACACACACACACACACACACACACACCACCACCGCCGCCGCCGCCGCCGCCACCACCGCCACCACCACCATACTCACCAATTAGACATGATACTAATCAGTCCATCGTCCCATCAACTAGCAACTAGGGAAACCTCAGTCTAGGTAGAAGCTGCAGTCTTGGCAAGAGGTTTAGTACTTGAGACTGGTCTCAACCACTTCCCTGTCATCTATTTTGTTTTCAGCTTGTCTTGGTCATGCCCACTGGATCATCCCAGTGAATTGGACTGTTTGGCTCATTTTCTACAATTTACCCAAATTTATTCTGCAACAAATCATTTTGCAAATCATGCAGGGGTATGACAGATTTCACAATATGTAATGCAAATCCCTTAATTTTCAAATTTGAAGTTTTGGTTGAAACAGCAACCTTATAATGTTCTGTTTCTGTGGCTAACAAAGTCATCACCATTCATAAACCACAGAACTTATAATTGGCTGTTAAAAATAAGCATTTCCCCAGGGACTATTTTCCTTGGCGGAGGGACCATTTCACTCCATCTAACTATTGTGGATGACTCTATAACAGCCGTGGAATACTGGCGTGAAGAAAGTTGGAAGTTTCTGAAAGTCTTCATATTGTAGTGGAATGAATAGAATCCAGCAGCTGGCTAAAAGGCAGGAAAAATTATATCGGAGTTCTAGAATATGACTGCTTGCTTTGGGAGAAGACTTGCAGAATCATCAAACCCTGTTGAAAACAGGGCTTTATTATTTTGTATTATTCTCTCTATATTATTATGTATTATTCTAGTATTAGTTCATCCTCTACCGAGATTTGTAAGTTCCTACAAGTCACATGAAACTGTTTTATGGGCTGTGTTTTCTACAGGAATCCAGTCCAGCCGGGCTGAGTGTCTGCTCCCCTAGAGTAACATCATTGTCATAACTCCACTAGATCAACCAACTGTAGTGAAAATATCTTGCTTGTGTGAAATAGCAAATGTTTTCATAGCTAAAATTGCTGTAGAGCTCATTTGCTAAAAACTCTAAATATTTTGGAGTTGCATATTTGAAGTAACAAAGTTACTAACGCCATCTAGCTAAAGTTCCATATGTAGATGGAAACTTTTACTAGCCCTCACCTCCTCTTGTCTTCTGATGTAATCCTTAGTGTGCCATGCTAACAAGCTAACAGCTACTGTTAATAGGCTATAGTTTATTGAAGCAAGTGCATGCTAGCACAGGATAGCAGGTGCAGTTAAAGAGTCAAAAAACATGAAGTAAGCACATAATTAATGAGTGAGTCAAGCATAAGATGAGAACTCAACCATCAACTTTTATTTTCTTTCCTTGTTTTTTTTAGTTGTTTTTTTTTTTAGTTGAGTCCTCAGCACAACAATGATGACCATGACAATATAATATATATTTAAAAAAAAAAAGAAAAAAAAAAGAAGAAATAAAATAAAACATTTGATCACAAAAAAAAAAAGATGACTATATCCAATTTCCTGCATATTTCACATATTTGGTCAGCTGCATCAGAAGGGTCCTCACTTCAGTGCAATGAGACACACTGGCACTGCTAAAACTGCTGCTGTTAAATAGAGGCTCGTCTTAACCATGGTCTCATTAATTTACACAATATATACCACGGTATCTCAAATCATTTTTCAATGATTTGAGTGCTGCAAATAACACTTTTAAAAATCAGACTCCTTTAACATTCTTTAACAACTATTGTCAAAGTGCCTTCAAGCCCTTAAACCTCAATTGTTCCAGTGGAGTTGTTCTTTAGCTGGCAGTAGAAGACTGTGGATGTATTGGGCAGCTCCCAGTGGAAGACAGTGGAAGACTGACTAGGGACTGCCCATTGGTCTGACAGGCCATTACTGTAAAAGTCCAATAGTCTGAAAAATGTCCCATTGGACCAAAAGCCCATTAATCTGACAGCCCGTTATCATGAAAACAAAGAAGGAAGTGAATGACAACTTTGTCAATGAATTGCTTGCAGTCTGGAAGTCAAGTCACACTAAAACACTGCAGTTAACAGAAGGTGGAGACAAGTTAGAAATAGAGATGTGGCACAGCAGTTCTAAGAATTTCCCTGAAAACAATGCTACCTCTTAAAATCACAACTAAATTTGTTAAACAGCCATTACAAAAGTCATAGCAATAGAAATGCACTGGAGAGAAAGGTGGTGTGTTGTCAAATCCACCATGGATAGTAACATGTCTCAGGTCTCCTGCCTTGACTATATGACATGGCCACAAAATACCTCAACCATATTCTCTTCCTCCATAGCAGCAAAGATCTGTGATAACCTTGAGAATGGCTCTTGAGGAAATTATTTTAAACTTTCGTTTGGCGAAACTTTAATGCTGTATGGACAGCAGTCTCCAAATGGAGCGCTACGGTGCTGTCCGTGGTGCTGAAATAGGTTTGGCAGGCTGGTCACAATTAGTTTGGTGAAGAAACACTGCCTCTGTCTCCACTCCCTCATACAATGGGAGCACCTAGAAAGGATGCACAGCTATTCCCATCATAAAATTATAAGCTGCGGTTCAAATGACAGGAGGGAAATTCTCATATGAAGATACCATACTTAAAGCATAGCCTACTTTTCATTTGGCAGACTGTACAGGCAATCTACTGGGCCAGGAGTTGCAATAGCTGAGGAAAAAATTATCAATTTGACGTGTGTAACTCATGATGATGAGTCGTGACATGCTTTGTCATTGTGAAAAAATAATTTGGTGGCTTTGGCAACGTCACAATAATGAAAAGCTATACTACTTTAATAAAATTTCTGTATATCAAGTCAAATCAAAATCACATCAATCTTTACTGTCATTTTGCTTGTACCAGAGTAAAAACAAGACGAAAGGGCGTTTCTCCAGGATCACTCATACAGCAACTTCAATACACTGGATGAAATCAGCAGGATACCACTTAAGTGATTGTTTGAGTTGGACATACCAAAATAAATGCCTAAATGCTGCAATCCATGGTGGATTTGACAGAACCACCACCCTTTTCTCCACTGCATCTCTATTGCTATGACTAGTGTAATATAATGGTTGTTTAACAAATTTATTGCAGTTTTAAGAGGTGGTGCTGTCTAAGTGAAATTTTCACTATGGCTTTGTCGCACCTCTGTTTCTAACTTGTCTCCACTGTTTATTAACTGCAGTGCGATTTGACTTCCGCACTTCAAGCAAGTCGCTGTTAAAGTTATCATTGACTTCCTTCTTTGTTTTTTGGATAACAAAATAACTAATGAGCTTTAGTTACAATGGGACTGTTGGGCCTTTGGAATAATGGGTGTTTATTTTCATTACAACATGGTGGACTTTCATTAGTCTGGGAAATTTGTGAAATATTTTAGACTGTTGGACCTTGGGAATACTTGGCCATCGGACCAACTCCGGGTTACTGACTGGTTGTACTGGGCAGCTTCCAGGCATATATATGGAATCGTTTTAATGTGAAGCAGAGAGAGGCTGAAAACAACCATGTGCATGGGAAGCAAAACCCTTCTCTAGATAAATAAATGTGGCTAAGACCTGTGCTGTTCTCACAACCCCTCTACTGAGCTTTCTTATTCAAAAACCCTGACAATTTACATGATCTACCCAATATCTGCAGAAGACAAAAAAAAAAAAAGTTTCATTTCCAATGCATTTGAATGCTTGGGCCCCCAAAGCGGGAACCAGGCAGGAGGCTTGTTTGAAATAGCAAGGGCCTCATCACCCGATACTCATAATGAATGACTCCCTCTCTCCTGCTCTGACACTTAAGAAGATGAAAAGCAGAGATCCAAATCACATTAACACAAGCTGACTTATTCATATTTAGGCTGATTTCAGTCCATAATCTCCTGCGCTCAGATGTTCACTGGGCTTATTAATACATGAAAGAAAAGGCCTAAGTCTATAAATCTGACATGAAATTTTAAATACTCCTGCATATCTTGTCTTTCATCTGTTTTAAAGGATCTATCCTTTCAATGGCGGATTAAAACATGGCTGCCACTGAGCAGAGTTAAACGACTGGCGCCAGTTAAGGACCACCCTGCACGTTGATGAAACTCATACCCATGCTGTACATGCTGGTCTTTATAGTGCAAATCTACAGACACTCTGATAATTGAAATGATTTGCTTGACATTCTTTCCTTTTAGGAGAAAGGATGTGGAGAGATGATCAGTGTACTTCCCATGATATGACTGCTAATAGGACAAACTATCCACAAGTCCTCATTGACACCTCAGCACCAAAGGAGTAACGACTACTTCACTTTAGTCTAGAAGAGTAAAGCTGAAGCAGTTTTAATTAAGTTAAATTTTATTCAAGTCATAGCAAAGACAATGTGTCAAGACCAGTGGGGTCGGTGGCTGGAAGACAATGAGGTCAGAGGTTTTGAGGTCATGCACCACCAGTGGAAATTTTACAAAAATGCATCATTATAATGCATTTTAGCAAGAATCTTTACTTGATTTTCAGGTCAAATGAACCCCACTGGTTTAATGGTTTACAATATCCCAAGCATTTGCATTTAAGGAGAGTATGCATTAACAAGACAGTGCATTTTTACATTGTTTAGCATGAATCACTTATAGTATTGAAGATATTGAAGGGATCTAACATTACAGGGCATGGGAATGGGTTGGTTAATATTCTGAGAAAAAAATCTCAGAATTTCAAAGACTAAAGTTGTAAATTTAAAAGGAAAAAACTGATGCCCTCTGAGATGAAGATAAATTTATGAGAACAAAATCAAAGATTCTGAGATTATAAAGTTACAAATTCATGGGAAAAAAAAACTTTTTTTAATATAATCTCCAATTTTTTGCATTGTTTCTCATACCTTTCTTTCTTTCTTTCTTTCTTTCTTTCTTTCTTTCTTTCTTTCTTTCTCTTTTTAGGTAAATTTACCACTTCAATCCAAGAGAATATTCAAGTTTTATTGTCCGAAATTTACAACTAAAATCTTAGAAATTCTGAGATTTTTTCTCAGAATATTACCCTCACCCCACTGCCCGACTCCTTTGTTTTTTGTTGTTGTTGTTTGTTTGTTTGTTTGTTTGTTTGTTTTGGGGTTTTTTTTGTCTCCAACCAGGGGCCCAATATGCTGGCGTGCATGCCTGCCCCTAGTGGACAAGACCTGTTATTGTGGCTGTAAAAACTTGTGAACCCAGATAAGTGGGGATGCTGAAGCATCCCTAAAAGTATCGCCCAGCAGGCCAGGTGAGCCAGGAAGACATTAGACAGGTTAATCGAGGGGAGAGGTGGTTTGAGGGATGCCTTCTTAGCATGCACCACACCTCTCCTCGCCTACCTCTTCGCCTTTATGGCCCGGGGCAAATGTCGGCTGGGATATGTGGATGAAGTACCGTAGGAGTAGCAGGTTTTCCCGGGAGTAGGTGAGTCCTTGTTCGCCAGTAACTCCTTAATGTAGTTCAGTCCCCCCTTACAACAGAGTCACTGATGATCCACAGGGTGTTTAGGGTAATCCAAAGATTTCTAGCCAAGGCAGGCATACCTGGATGCCTTGCTGTGACCTAGTACTGTGACTGGTGACCGCATACATAAGATGGAAGATGCAACTACTTCTTCATATTAAAAAACATCTTCTCAAGGATATCCAGCTAAAAAGAACCATTTTCTACCGCTGCTTAGCACACAAAATTGGCTGGAAAATTCTGAATTTTTAAAGAGATTCTTGCTTTTTATAGTAGACCCAAATACTACAAATCATGTTAAAGGAGGTGAAACCATTATGACGTGTAGTCAAGGTCTGTGGAACCAGATATGAGCCTATAACACTATGCATCAAGTGTTTTAAAACCAGTCCTAGGATATTTTCCTGTGTTGAACAAATGATTGAGTACAGTAAGTACTCATGAATTCCAGTTCTAGCACTTCTTTAGCGCTTCTGTCTGGGTCAGTCAATCAAAGTGATTCATTGCGGTTTCGGTGATTGTACACATTCCCTGATTTCACAAAGAAAGCAGAACTTATCTATCTAATTTATCCATAGTAACCTGGGGTGTTTTGGGAGCTCAGACTATAGCTTGGGATATAGTGAGTTTGAGTCAACCTCTGACATAAGGAATAAAAAACTTTAATGGTATTCAGAAAACATATCCAACAGATGAATAATTAAAGTGCAATTGCTTGAAATTCACTCAAAATTGATCAGTCCAAACCTGATTATACTGGAGATTACACAGGAACAGGTTGCTTCATAGAGTTTGATTCACGTTCACCCAAGATGCATTTTTGAAAGCTGATACTAATATTATATATACTAATACTAATATTACACATTATTTCTATATTAAATATATATTTTGGATTGTAGTTGCCAATAACTGATATCTTCTGCTGCAAGAACAACACAGAGTGAGATTTAGTTTAAAACAAACAATCAAACTGTAGTTCAAGTACACTTTGCTGTATCGTGGCATTATGAAAAATTTAAAAAGAATAAAAATAAGTAAGTAAATAAATAAAAACCTAACCATGCAATGGCCAGCTTGTAGTTTTTTTTTGAGCAGAGGAACTAAATATTTTATTTTCTTGTTGTTCTTATTAGTTTCTTCTTCTTCTCCTCCTCCTTCTTCCTCTTCTTCTTATCATTATGTTATTAATGTTATTATACAACAAGAACAACAAGAACAACAACAACAACTATAACAATAACAATAATAATAAAAACAAGAGGCCTGAATTAATCTGCAGTTGTTGTTGTAGTGACTGTTTTATTGCTTTTAAGCCCTCGTTGCATAATTGTGCATAAAAGCATTGTACATTAATATTACTGCAGTAAATTACTGCAGTTTGCATTTTGTGAAATAAGAGGTTGCAAATGCATGGCCCTGAAATAAGCTTTTTTTTTTTTTTTTTTTTTTTTATGTAAGAGGAATCCAGCAAATTTGGTCAAATATCAATCAGTTTATGAAGTAACTGAATTAACATTCTTCAAGTGATGATCTCTTAAGTGTGAACAAATCACATAAAGTCATAGTGACTTCATCATTTGTTGATGGTGAAACAGGAATTCATGATACATCCTGTATTAATTGATTAAATAATTGTGCGTCATACTTGAGTATATGATTTGTACCCTTTGTACCATATGACTGTTGCCTGCTTTTCCTAAGTCAACAATAGAACCGATGTTCCTGCATCCATCCTCATGTAAATTTCCTTTGTGAGAAACTTTGCTGCAGTCCAACTTTTTCCAGTGTGAAGTAACTGTCAGCTTGTAAAACCAGCCTGTCTGAGTATCTCCCCAACACTCAACATGAACTATGCAAGGTGAGGCGTCAGTTCCAATTCAGCAAAAAAGAATCATTCTACACAAAAGAGCCATTTTGGAATCTGACACATGTGCTTGTATTATCTACCAAATGTGACCACAGCACAGAGTAGTGGAAAACAACTTAAAACCTAGAAATGATAGCCATTCTGCTTGATGGTGAAACTTGCCCCCTGGACATGAGGGTTTAGCACTTGTTTTGTAATCGATCATGACAGACGTTGCAAAATGTGAGCAGGAACAGCGTGCTCTTTGAGATCTTTAACAGCCTGGCATCCAAAGTTAAAAGCTACTTGTCCAGGGTTAAAGTTGGCCAAGCGCTCTCGTCTAAAACCAGCTCTCTGCCAAAAAGCTGTCTTGGGTCAGGTCTCATCCAGAGTGTGGGCTGTGTTAGTGCACAAAGTCAAGGTTTACTCACTGAGTCTGTTAGTCAGGGCCTCGGGCCTTGGCACTCTTGATGGCTGCTAGCTGCTAGAAACCCCTCCTCCCCCTCCTCCTCCTCTTCCTCATCTTTTCTTTTGCGAGTGCATCATGAGGATCTGGCAGAGGAGAAGGGCTCCGGCCTTGCAGACTTGCTCTTTTCTCTTAGTGTTCACCACAGGCTGCCCCCCCAACCACTACCAGCCCCCCCACCCCCACCTCTGCTCTCCCTGCATATCTCCCATCTCCTCTGCTAAAATAATGCTAATGCAGAGGTCAGCAAACCAGCGCACAGTTTCGGAGGCCAACAGCTCCTGAGGAGGTGCTTTTGATTTTCAACTCCATTGAGCTGCACTTATTCAATATTTACTCTCCAAGACCTCTGCATTAATTTTACACCATACTTCTAAGAAGACCCATCTTAAAAAAAAAAAAAAAAAAAAAAAAAAAACCTGCAAAAGGGCCTTATGCAGCACTCCAAAGCCCCCCACCCCACCCACACCCCCGATACCTCCCTGTCTGTGTGCTCCATTGAAGGCTTCATCCTCTGTTCGGCTTTCACTCCTTCCTGCACACCACTGGGAAGGCCAATCCTGGGCTAGTTATTGTTGGTGTGCCGTTCTATCATTACCACTAACCTTGACTCCTGGCTGGTTGCTGTAATCACGTGGAGCCACCAGGGAGGAAGTCTGGCCTGGGGTGAATTATTAATTAGCAAGGCTGGTCCTCCCCCTCAGCGCTCCCTGAGAGAGGGGTGCTCCGCACAGGCAGCAGGGGTTACCCGCCATGCAGATGGTATTAACACACCTATCAAGGTAAGAAGGATCAGCACTCTGGGCTACTCATGGAATTGTTGAGCATCATGGAATCGATAACCACACTGCATTGCTTCCTGCCTGCCATGCATGATATGCCTCCTACTCTCCATTCCTGTGAAAAGCCTGTACAGCATAAGGGTATGGTGGGGGTTGGGGGGTAGCAAGTGATGGTGGGGGTGGGGGGGGTTCATTAAGATGAACTTCACAGGCTTTCACACTGGGGACATGCTGGAGGTTGATGAATTCCAGTTTTCAACTAATGATCAACTTCTATATGAACTGAAAAACAAAGCAAAGCTTCCTAATACTTGTTATCCTTTACTGACCTTTCCACACCTTGCCCGAAGCATACACACACACACACACACACACCCTCACAATAGAGTGAATGCATGCACACACACTCTCACAATAGAGTGAATTAACGCCCACACACACACACACATATTTCGAGGCACAGCCATGAAATTGACATGTTCCCTTGTTACTACACAAACACAATGACAGAAGGGAGGACTACAAATGTACAGCTGCCTTACAGTACGTTTTCCAGGGCCTTGGTTCACTTGTTTTCCGGATTCCCCCGGGGTCATCCATTTCCCAGCACCCCTGACTTTTCCCTAAACAGTGGAGACTTCGGGGACCGGGACTGAGGCTTTGATCTTCACACAACTCCTTTAAATCACAGAGAGGAAGCAGGGATTTACTCCAAAGGGTGTCTCTGTGCTCCTATTCCCCAGGAGAACCAAGCCAAGTCATCTATGAAAGTGAGTGAACTGCAGAGCAAAACAGTGCTCCCTAGGGTGCAGAAACAGATACTCCACCAGTCACTTTGCGCCTTTGCTGCGGAAGGCTGGTAATGAAAAATTTATTCCCGTATGATGTAGGCTACCTGCAGCTATTCTACCTGATGCACCAAGTCACATATAGTCAGCAAGATGAGATAATGACAAATTCCTGAAAGCTTCATCATCTCCTAATTTATTTCCCAGTTTAATTTCTTTCTGCCTTAAATTATTTGTGGCATCCCTGAGATTGTTATTTATTTTGCAATCAGCACTGGCAAACTAGACTAGAAGCAACTTTTTGGGGGTCATATGGACCATGCAACAAAATCTGACACGCATGAATTATGAAGATGTAAAAATACCTGCGAATTAGCTGTAACTACCAAAGGCTTGCTACATTTGAAATTCCAGATAGCAATTTAAAGCCCTCAAACCTCTGAGAAAACCCTGTTGAAGGAGACATTTTGGTGATGTCATCCCTTGCAGGTCACACAGTGACCAGTATTTATCAACCCTGATGTACTCATAGAGAATGAGTTGCTCTCCACAATATACATAGTTCATTATTATATTAAATTGTTCATTTTTGTCTGGGGCATATAGATGACACTGGCCTGAGAATTTATGTCCCATTGTTTATTGATTTATTGATTTATGGACCCTTGCTTATCAAATTGATTGTGGTGGTTCCATTTGTGATTGATTCATGGTTACTTTATGGCAACTTATTTATACTGTTTTGCATTGTTCTATGTATTTACACTATTCTCGTGTTTATTTATTTATATTTGACATATGTATCCTTTTTTGAGATGTGGATATTGTTAATTTATTGCTTATTTGGTCATGTATTTGGCACAGTATCTTTTATCAAACCATTTATTTGCATTTCTTGTTGTAGTCGGGTCATTTCTGCCTTTCTTTCCCTGAACTGGGTGTTTCCCAGCTATGGCACCTATATGGCAGGTGCATCTTTTCCCCCTGATAGGTAATATAAAAGGGGTTGGCCTTTTTTCCATCTTTTCAATTTCACAGTTTTCATTTTCCCTACTGTACAAGGTTATTTTGTCACAGCCAACAACAAAAATGTCATTAGATGGAGTTCCTTAGGCTAAATCCTAGCAATGTGTCTGTTTTTGGACAGTTGATATCAAAACCCTCAGGAACCATAAACTTATGGACTGCTAGGATCATAAATAAATCTAAATCTTTGGCAAATGACACTATTAAACCACATTTATTAAGCAGCTTCCAGGTAGACTGTGTAAGCAAGACTCTCTGGCATTAACCAGTTTGTGCAAATATACTGAAGGCAGTGTAGTGCTCCCTTTTGTTACTGTTAGAGGTCCAATAGGTTGCAGTTGACCTCATGTAAATACTCCCTCCTATACAAGTCAAAAATAAGAACAGCCACTTCATGCATCAATGTAAAAATATAAGGAGTCTAATATGAATGCAATATAAAAAGAATATTGTTTATCTTGTTTACTCCTATTTCCTGTAAATCTACATGACCCATTCATATAGGGGAGTATGGGGTAAGATTTAAGGAGCCATTCACAGAGTCATTTTTAACTGATAACGAATTATTAGTTTCCCTGAGTCTACACTGACAGAGAGGAAATGGAGAAAGTGGTAAGTAAGCCTGATGAAAAAAATGTTTTTTGCTACATCAGGTGATTTAATCATGTTATGATTCTTGTATCTAAGAAAACATTTGAGGATATACATATTGTGTATTAATTCAAGGCTGTATAAGCTATGATATGAGGTCATCAATTGGGTATAACTGTGGAGCCGAGTTTCTGCCTGAAGAAAACTGGTCAACTGGTTGTGGAGTAAAATATTCCAGTGTTATACTTCTAAAACAGAATTAGCTACGCAAAATATTTCAATGTTGAATTGGATACCCAACAACCTTAAAGGCAGACTACGCAGATTAAATGAGAGGGCAAATAACCCATAGAATTAATGGAACACTGTTGACTGCCTGATGTTGAATGCACACATAAGGATAAAAAAACGGAGTGAAATGTTCTTATATTTTGGGTTATGATTGGGTAAAAAGAGTGTTTTGAAATAACAACTCATTTATTGTGTCCAAAATGTAAACCATGGCACACTTTACCCCATTCTCCACTAAACTTTCTTCTAGCCCCCCCCAGCCCATTACCAATAGCTATCACAATGCTCTTGCTTTTCTCCCTATCTACCACTCTGCTCCCCTGCATCCCAAAAATATTTTTCCTCCTTGTCTAGCACATCATCGCGTCTTGCCACATCCCAGGGGTTTACTCGTTATTTGAATCCTAGGACTGGATATTCACCCTCTGGTTTTGATGAAAAAAAAAAAAAAGTGCCTTTATGAGGGTAATTCATCACCTTTATAAACGTGGTCTTCCACAGAGGCTGAGTGTTTTCTGAGAAGAATTATGCCTCAGAAATTAAGACTGTGAGGATGGCTGTGCAGGCGGGTCCATGGGGAGTCGTTTGTGGTCCTACTGTAACTGTGCTGCGCTGCGGCGGCGTAATAAAACACAGGGTTTTTAAGGGTTTCAAAGTGGCTTTCCTGCTCTCGGTTCTGTCAGCCATAAATTGAGAATAAACACGGCTATGTATGAGGCGACCATAAATGCCTTCATAATTCATACCTTTGGGGGGAACCTCAGGTAGATTAAGTTCTTTCTATGATCCAATGTTTTCACGTGAATAATACCCTTAACACCTCCCACTCCAGCCCATCCGATTCTCCTCCCTTAGTTAATAGCTTGATCTGGACATTATTGGACAATAAAGGGACACATAACATATTGCAGATGATTAGACTCATGGGTGTTTCCAGTGTATCGGTGTAACAGCTCCTCTTATAGAAATACAGTGGATCAGAGGAGCTGTGTTCATTAGTGTGGGTATCTCTTTTTTCAAATATCTCATTGTCTGTCCTTTTTACAACATTTTGCTTCTTTTGTTTATTTCACCTCTTGACTGTTTGCAAAAGTACCTTCGTGCCAAAATAAAATTAGCTACTATAGTACTACTTTTACAGCTGAAACCATTCCGTCTCTTGCCTTCTGACATTATTTTGATCTCCAATATACTACTAAGGATGTCTCGAGACTGACATATGACAAAGCCTTCAGACATAACAATACAAACATAAGGCCTACACAGCTCTCTGGATTTGATGCTCATAAGCCAACAGAAAAGAAAGTCGTAAAAGACATAATGCACCTCAGAAAAGAGAATCCAAGAGAGCTGGGTGCCAGATTTCTGATCAAAGCACCTTTTGAAGTTTGCACAGGAGGTTCATGGTGTGTGTGTGTGTGTGTGTGTGTGTGTGTGTGTGTGTGTGTGTGTGTGTGTGTAAGAGAGAGAAAGAGGGAGTGTTTGTGTGTTTTCCTGGTTACCTGCCTGAGTGTCTTTGTCAGTGGAGCTAAATGCACTGAAAAAAAATCACTGTTACAAGTATAACACGTAATATAACAATTTAAAATTGCATTACAAATCAAGAATTTTTAAAAACCCTCTCAACTACGACTTGTTCATTATTTGTAGTACTTGTTATTTTGCGTGTTCAAATTTTCAGCTATTCAGGAATTAACAAGACAAAAAGCTGTTTTGAGCTTGATGACTATTTTTGAATTTATTCAATGATTTATTTATTTATTTTTTTTTTTTTAAGAACCATGCCAGTAATGTTGAATGTTTGGCCCATTTACCACAGTTTCTCCACATTTTACATGACAACCAACAACTTTGCAAATCATGCAGGGGCACGAGATTTCACAACATTTGTTGTTGTTTGAAACAGCCGCCTTATAATAACAGCTAACAGCTGTCAACTTTCATACACCACAGAACTGATAACTGGCTGAAAAACAAACATTTCCTCTGGCTATTTTCTAGCAGAGAGACCATTTCACTCCCATTTTCAAGTCATCAAAACACAACAGTGCTGCTGCTTTTAAGAAAACTAATGTGGAGGACTTCATTACAGTGATGGAGTATTGGTGTGAAGAAAGTTTGAAGTCTCTCAAAGTTCACTTTCATATCCTAGTAGAATGAGTGGAAACCAATGGCTGGATAAATGGTAGGAAAAAATGATATCAGGGTTCTAAAATATGACTGCTTGATTTGAGAAAAGATTAGCAGAAACATGATGTATACACATTCCATAGGAATTACGCTAAACTGGCAAAATTTAAAGCCCAACCAACAGAAAAGGATGGCGTCTTTCAATGGAAGCTCAAGGGGTAATCCAAGAGATCTTCTTTTCTTCTTCCTTGTTTTTTATTTGAAAATTTTGTCTCCATCGTCTGTTGTGTTCCTGCCGTCCACTTCCCAGAGATCACCTGTCAGTCAGTGCATGCAGCATGCAAAATAAAAACTGAACCCTGTCCATAGCTGCTTCCTGCATCATTTTGTGCAAACAGAACCTGAGTATATTTCTGATATCAGTGCACAGTTTCCCAAGCTGTTTTAATATGAATTTTAATGATCTTGTGAAAATTTTGTGCTTGTTTTTGGTTGACATTGTAGTTACCGTCTGCATCTCACCAGCATCTCACCAGCCATGCTTGCTGAGATCCACCAGGTGTTTAAAACAACAAACATGTCACACTGTCTTTGGATAGTCCCCATATTGGGAGGTTGAAATAGTACTACACAATCACCTAAACTGCCATCTTGGTTTACGGTCATTTCAAACTCCCACTAATGGTGAAGAAACACTACAAAGAGAAGACTGACATTATATTGAATTTGAGCCATATACAATGAAAAGTAAAGAATTTTTATGGTGTGAGCTGCCAACCATTAATTATAAGGACAGTATTAATTATCTGGTTCTTCAAACATTGTGGGTAACCCTGAAAAAGCCTGGAAGCTTACAATTACTTGAGAGGAAAAAGTATGGACAAAATATTTTGGTGTATTCATGGTTAAGTACAAGTATAAAACTGACGCTAAATATCATTTGCTTTGTGTAATTTTAGTTAACCCTGAGTCATTAAGTTGCTCTATACTGTATGTTACTCCCTGTTCTGTAATGTTACTGTACCCTACCAAGTGATGGTGTTGTTGATGTCACAAGCAAATGTTACATGTTAGAATCTGAGGATGATGGATTACTTAACTCCAGACTCACCAGCTCATGGTTTTGGACTAGTTTGTGCTGAAATTTCTCTGAAGGCAGCACTTTGTTTCTTTCTGCAGCCTTCCTGGTCAGTGCTTTCCATTCGTCATGGCCCAGGGAGTAGTAGACAAAGTTACCATTTTCTTCATGCACAAACAAGACTGGACATAACTTCTTCGTTGCTGCTGTGCTTATTGCAGTGAAAAACACCATGAACTGCTCTGCTTTTAAACGGCTCATTGGGCTGTCGACACATACCACTACACCTCTCAAGATGGCCCCTGTAGCTACCCAAAGTGCAATGCTGTTACACGAGAACAGAACACCCAACCATGACTATGAACCATATGGATGCTATTAACCAAGATGGTGGACCGAGGCCTTGGCTATATGTGAGCAGACAGGTGTGACGTCATGTCCAACCCTCCTGCTATAGATGTCTATGGATATTCTCATTTATCCAGGTCATCGTTCTCTTTGGGCAAATTGAATCGTAGGCAACTGGACTTGTATTTGTCTTAGGAAGACGTTTCGCCTCTTATCCAAGGGGCTTCATCAGTTCATGCGCATCGGTCTTTCTAGTCCGCACTAGTCTGACAAAGACAGTGGGGTAAGGTCCAGGTATTTAACCTCTGTGGGAGTGTCCACCCTAATGCCTGTGGGTGTGTTCATGCAGGCACTGGTTTCACTTGACCATGCTGCTATAGATGTTTGACAGAATGTTAATGATATATAAATACACACACACACACACACACACACACACAAATAAACACATATATAACACATTTTATGACCAATCACAGTGCTGGTGGGCGTGTCTTGCCCACCATTGGTGGGATCCATAATAACTTTTTCCAGACACGTTGTAATGTAATGAAATGTAAATTTGTGGTGTATTGATATTCTATTTACCTGTTGTTGATATGTCACTTATATATCAATTTACATTCTGTTGAATATAGGGGACTATCAAAAGAAATGTGTGATAGGGAGTAGCAAAACAGAGACTTATTTCTATGGAAATGTCTTGGATTATTACTTCAAAAGAATCATGAGGAAGCCAGAATTTAACCAGCATACAGAGTCCTCAAAAACTGGAACAAGGACCCTCTGTGGTGCTTATGTTTAATGGCCCCAGAGAGCATATTGCCCCCTACCTCTCTGAGAGGAGCTCTCCTGAGTCAAGTGACTTTGATGGGCTGCCCCCTGAGCCTGATGGTTCTCTGGCATGGGAATGTAAGGCAGAGGCCCTTGTGAGGTGAGGAGAGGGATTTGTGAGCACTATTGTTCCCAGTCTCTCTTCCGGTGCACCAAAGACCCTGAGCCTCCCAGTGTGCAGCAGACAGAACAATGCAACCCAGTTCTCCGTCTGATGGGACAAAGGAGATGTTCTGCAGACCCTTCAATATGTTGGTGTGGTCTGCTGATGTTTTAATCCCATCTGATAAAATGGGAAATACCTTTATTCCTGAGAGACATGCATCCCACGACAATAAAATGAGAATGAACACTCTATGAGTCGATTAAGATTGCTGCACAGCCAAGAAAAAAAAAATCTGAAAGTTGTTGTTCCTCCATGGTGTGTAAATCAAAAAGAATCGAACGGGAATGAAAAGAGTTAAACTAGAAATGCTTTTAAAAAGCCAACATGTTTTCAGCTGAAGCAGCCCTCATCAGATACCTGCTGAGAAGGCACCTTCTACATTCTGAGTGTCTGAGTTGAGTAAATACTGTTAATTCGGCTTTTTTGTTACAACACATACAGGTTAGGTAATTGGTTTGTGGCGACCAAACAACCAACCATAAGTCAAACTTATTTAATGAAGATTTCTAAGGTTGGAATGAAAAGAAAAACTCACAAAAGAAACATTTTATCTATCCAGGGGTATCTTTTTTGGGGGGGGTGGTGGGGGAGAGAGGGGGTGTTTCAAATAAAAGCTGCCTAAGTGAATTAAACCCTTCTTTTTCTGTGCATCCTTTTTTTTTACAGAGTGAACAGAGAATGTGCTGCAGAAATCACACTCAGTAAACATGTGCATCATTATCCATTCATTGGGACGTATTGTTTGTTTACTGTGGCCCCATTTCCAGAGCGCCCAAAAGCAGGCTGGTGGAGTGGGAAGCCCTGAACAATGGCCTTTCTTCCCCACCCATTTGGGCCTCAGAAATGCTCACCACTCAGCCGGCACAGAGCCTTTCACCGGGCTTTTGGCCGCCCATGAGTGACAGTTGAATCACCGAGAACTTTTCCCAAGTACAGGAGCCGAGGCGACTACACTGTAAAAAAAACAAAAACAAAAACAAAAAGCATATTGAGTTATTTCAGTTTCAAAACATTATGTCCTTTGTTGTCTTGAAATTGGAAATTTGCTAAAATAAAAGTGAATAGTACAGTACAATCAATTAGTTGAATTTACTGTCAGAGTGCCCGCTCTTTTAAGAAAATTGTTTCTGCTAATCTTTTCCCAAAGCAAGCGTTGGTATTTTAGAATTCCAGTATCATTTGTTTTCACCTTTTGTCCAGCCACTGGTTTCCATTCATTCCACTATAATATGAAAATGAACTTTTAGAGACATTCTTCACACCAGTGTTCCATCACCATAATAAAGTCGTCCACATTAGTTTTCCTAAAAGCAGCAGCACTGCTGTGTTTTGATGACTTGAAATTAGACGGCGTGAGACAGACTGTCCACTGGAAGATAGTCTCTGTGGAAATGCTTTCTTTACACAGCCAGTTAGCCAGCTTCACGGTTTAGAAATGGTGACTACTTTGTTAGCCACAGAAGTAAAACATGGCTGTTTCGACTAAAAATTCAAATTTTAAAATCTAGGGATTTTGACTACACTGCAAAAATGCAAAATCTTACCAAGATTATTTGTCTTATTTCAAGTCAAAATGTCTTATTTCTAGTCAAAATATCTCATTACACTTAAAATAAGTCATGATCACCTCAGAAGTAAATTGTTTTTAGACAAATTTCACTTGTTTCAAGTGAAAATTCACTTGAAACAAGTGAAAATTTGCTTGTTTCATTGGCAAAATTTGCCAGTGGAAAAAGTGAAAATTCACTTGAAATAAGTGAAAATTAGCTAGAAACGAGAAACAAATTTTGCCAATGAAACAAGCAAATTTTCACTTGTTTCAAGCAAATTTTCACTTGAAACAAGAAACAATTGTCTAAAAACAATTTACTTCTGAGGTGATCATGTCTTATTTTAAGTGTAATGAGATATTTAGACTAGTAATAAGACATTTTGACTTGAAATAAGACAAATAATCTTGGTAAGATTTTGAGTTTTTGCAGTGTATGCATTGAGAGATCTTTAGTAGGCCTGCATGATTTACAAAATGCTTTTTTTTGAAATGTAAAATATAGTAAATTGTAGTAAATAGACCAAACATTCAAAATCACTGATATGGTCCTATAAGTGTCAAATGATCTCTGATGGCTATGACATTTGAAAAGGGTGTTTTCACTGAGTAATTATTTTAACATCAGAGTCAGAATCACTGGTGGAGACCTTTAACTCATACTTTTACATTATGAATCTGACCACCATCAGTTTTAAGTTAAAACTGACACAAACACAGTCTGTAGACATGCAATGAGTGATGACTTAATTTCACTGACTTGCTCTCAGATTTTTTTTTATAGTGTATGAGACAGAGCTGTTGTATGGAGGGCCAGGCCCAGCTGCATTGCTGGGAGGTCTGCCTATTGTCTAGGCCACATAAAGACAGGACGAGCTGGGCACAAGGCTTTACAACTCAGCCGAACAAGCTGCTGCAGAGCACACACACTCAGTGACCATGTCATTGATGCATCAAGAGACGTGGTGTGATGCTCTTTGCGAAAACGAGACAAAGACACACACACACACACACACACACACACACACACACACACACAAATGCAATGTGCACATGTTCAATCAAACAATCACTCAACAACTCTCACTATTTTGTACTCCCTCTCTCATACACACGTTCATTCAAAAAGACTACACACACATATCACTTTATTACGGTCATGGGAATCTCTACTTTCATGTTTTGAAGTGGTACCTGTGATATTTTCATAAAATTGTAGCTCTTTTCTGACACACTCTGACAAAACCAAACCAGAAAGCTTTGCTGTTCTAAACACCCCATGTCCAGTAGGTGCTCTCTAGGAAATATCCTGTGTTGCACAGGAAGTGATGTGCCTGATGTTCCTGGTGTGTTTGGAATAAATAGGAGAAGAAGAACTGGGTTAGATAGTGTGAACAGCAATGGCCGCATCACAGCTGAACAGACAAAGAAAAGAGCACCACCATCAAAAACTCTTTAAACACTTTATCTGCAGAAAATCCATGGGAAATGACAAAAACATAGTTGTTTCTCAGAGTTATGGAAAAGTTAACAATTTGATGTGTGACTGTGATGTTTTCAAACACTTTTCATTAACTCTTTGACACCTTTGAACACTTTTGGTTAACCTCTTAACAAAATTCACTTCATTTTTTTTTTATTCTTGATTCTTTTGTGTGACTTTTATGATTTTTTTCTCATAATTTTGCCTGAAATATTTATTGATAATAATAATGAATATATTTCTTGACATTTTCTTGTATTGTTTTACTATTTTTTTCCTTTGTTAATTTAAAAGAAGTCTAGTGCATTTGCTCAGGTCTAAAAGGGTTAATTGTCGTGAGCGCATTTTAAATATTACAGCATGCCCCCTTGATGTTTTGAAGACATAAGGTTTTCGTCTGACCGCAGCAATATGCACATACACCTGAATGTATACATTTTTATTTTAATTTCTTTACAATCCCAGTTTTCCTGAGCATCATTCTAAGGATTCTTGCACCTTCTTGAATGAAAAGGAGAGGAAAGAAAAATCTGTGAGGATATCATTCATCATTTTCAGCGTTTTTCTTCCTGTTGTATTATTGTTTCTGCGCTCGCGACTGCTCGGGTGATGCATGCGGTGTGTATCCCGTGCCCTGCTTTCTGACCTGAATGCACACACAATGGATCAGCCTCCTGCTAATAGCGTAAGCCTGCGCCTGTGGCCTTTACAGTGTGCACAGAATAAAGTTCAGGTGTCAGTAGTTCAACTGATTTATAATGGTGAACAGGCTGTGATTAAGTGCTGATGTCGCGGGATTCCTCACCACTCATTTGGGGAATCAAGTAGTTTGTATCCAAACAAGACAAATGGGCCGCCGGCTGGTTGTAACCTTTCTCATGTGCATGTTCCCTACAATCATATGCCAGTGCTCCTTGGCTCCATGAGCTGACTTTATTTATAGCTGCACTCCTCTCGTCTGTGAGTGTGTGTTTCTGTTTGTGCGTGAGTGTGTGTGGCTGTGCATTTTGTACGTGCCATGTGCGTCTGTAGCAGGCAAATACAGTTGTTCCTTTTTTTTTTTTTTTTTTTTTGCTAGCTTGGTGCAGGGCATGTTCACCCTTATGCTTTTGACTTGTAGCCCGTGCAAGAGAGCTCATTTGGAACTAATTTTGTCCAGTGGATTAATTTTCAGTGCAGTTAAAACTGTACCAGGCAAGATTTTGATTTACAAAAAAATCCAGGTTTCTTATCAGCTTGATCCACGCTTCCCATTCATTGTCTACATAGGCAACTGTGCGATGTATTCTGTTAGCATTGTGTTTCCAGAGATGGTGCGTCACGTTGGCATCTCCTCATTTGCATAAAGTTGAGCCCTAGTCTACTTAAGAGGACGGCCCACTAGTGAAGCGTTTGTCCAATCAAGTGCAGCTAGGAGGTGTTTGTGCGGTTATAGGAGACTGCAACTGCCAATCATCAAGAGTGGCCACACCCGTCTTGGACGCTGGCACCGGTTGTTCTACCGCATAGGCGGCGCCACTTTGAGCCAGGCCCACCCAATCAGAACAATATGTTTTCGGGATTAAAATGTTCATCCTATTGCCAGCCTTAGCAGAGCTCATGTGACGCTAGCTTCTCAGTCAATCAGCAGCTTTCATACGTGAGTGCCTGCCCCCAGGCTGCGTCATCAGCATGTGACCCAATCAAATGAATGAGTTAGTTTGCGCGCAAACGGTCCCTCTCAGACTCAGGAAGAAAGAAATGTGTACAGGTAAAGAGAAAAAAGAGAGAGGAGACGGAGTTTATTATGGCGAAACAGAGCAGCTTACTTGGCTTTTTCACCAAACGGCACCGTGTTGAGCAGGAGGAAACTCCTGCGGCCATTCCACCACTTGATTTAAATGTTACGAGTGCGAGTTCCAGTTTAGCGGTGAGCTCAGCCGTCCGGCCCCGCTCCCAAAGCAACGCCAGTCCTCCTCCTCCTCCTTCATCCATCCCCTCACAGTCATGTCAGCAAGCCAAGCCACAGTAACAAAAATAACTGGGACCATTTCTGCTGCACTTCATAGCATATGATAGATTTATTATTCTGAATAAGCTATAACAAAATAACTCGGGCCTTTTTATGCTGTGTGTGCGTTTTATCCGTTGTTTATAAAACGGGTGCTTCCCATCCTTAAATGTGATTGGCTGAGCTGCGTTCCATGCCGTTGTAAAATCAGTGTAACCCACTGGCAGACCGCAGCACAAAATATCCCTGCGCCAGTGTAAACAGACAGAGCGTTGCCTAGCAACCAACTACTCTGCGCTCAACTTCCTCGTTTGGTTACATTTGTTACAAGACATTTGTCAACAAAATGTCAGACTTTGTAGTGAATTTTGATTTGCTGGGTGGCCTGAGCCTGGATGAGTGGTTGGAGGAGCTGCTTGGTGTCTGTTAAAAGACGCTGAATTCACCACCAGCAACAATGTTTTCACCGGTGTGGTAAAGAAACTCCGCCGAGAAGGACGTGATAAATCTTCCCACTATCAAGCCATAACCGAGGCAGACTGCCAGAAGATGAGGCACTTTCAGGCACCAAGTTCAAACACACCTTGGGGGCTTGTCTGTAAAGTCTGGTTTGACGTGCAGCTTCATATGGGACGCAGGGCGAACGAGGGCAACCGTAAAGCCCGACTCTTTCAGCATCCACCAAGATGAAAATGGCCTAAAATATGTCACGCTGAATGCACAAAAAATCACAAAGATGGTGCCGAAAAAAACATAGAAAGCCTGCGGGGATTCATATATGAGCAGCCGGGTAAACCACTGTGTCCAGTGGCCTCAATGGAGAAACAGCCTACCTCTCCCTGCTGCCTCCTGATCCACCTGCCTTTTATCTCCACCCAAAGCGGACACAGTGTGACAGATGTACCGATGACCGATGTATGGTAAGTTAACAGTATACTTTTATTATTATTGTTATTGTTACAACCGACGTTAGGCATACGTCTGCGCAAAAACGCACCTGTTGCGAAACGCACGCCACCGTCCCTGCAAAGAGGAGTCCAAACATAATTCAGCATTATTTTAACAGTTGCACTATTAATGGAAATATCCAATTCAACATCAACGAGCCCAAATAGCCTGATGTGACATGATGATGGCGCTAGTTGAAAAAGCAATCTTAGCGGTGGAGGGCGCAAGAGAGTAATTTCACCTAGGGTGCCAACATAGGCAGGGCCGGCCCTGGTTGGGACTTTATTTGAATTCATTATAATGGATAAGAAATATTTTGTTCATGGTTATGGATAAAACTCAGTTGATATTATGTGAAACATGGTTGTGGTTCCCCTACTGTGTTACCCACAAGCCATGAGAAAATGTGGTGATGAAGTGGTTAGTGAGGCAGTGTTGTGACGCACAATGTGAAGCTAGCATGCCATCAGTTAGTGAGGTGGCATATTTTGACATTCAGCAGGACTCAAGTCTTGTCAAATTTGAAGGCACTTAATCTGCATCCTAAGTATAATCCAAGTGGCAGCTCAGTGCTTCCCAAACACACATATTTTCACTCAAATGCTGCTGCAAAGTCCACTTCCGCAAAACCTGAACCTAGTTTTCCCCATGGAATCAAGACCAAAAAAAAAAAAAAGTTTGTACAAGCAGCTTATTAAGACCTATACATTATAAAGTTAAGTGACCTGCCACCAGTAGGGGGCGGTAATATAGGAAGCACTGCTGTGTGTAGTATTAGAGGGTAGGACTTACATGGGCGTATGGGTTGGAGGACTTGTTGATAGAATCAGAGTTTACCATGAAGGCTTGCAAGTAAAACTTTCTTTGTTAAGGATTGAAGGCAGCACACGGTGAGTACTTGATACAGAAAATATGCATTATGGGTGAAGAATCACTTTAAAGTCAGATGTCAAATCTGAAGACGAGTGGGAAATCTTGACACAAGAGCGACTCATCAAAAGTTCACAGTGAAATCTGACCTCTCTCCTAACCAGCCGTGAGTGAACACTTCATCCAGAGAAATCTGGACTCACCACTATCACAATGTTTTTCCTCGGTCATCCCTATGGTATTTTTGTTTTGTATTAAGTGTCAGTGGGTGGATAGACATGAGCATGCTGTGTGCATGACTGATATCATGTTGCACAATTTCTGGATGGTGAAGTTGACATTATTCAAATAGTTACCTTGTACTGCTATTTGAAGCTGTCAGTATGCCAAGCTGCCAGATGCAGCATTAAAGTCACAATGCAGTTTTTTTTCCCCCTCTCATTAGTTTATGTCTAAATCTTATATTTATTTGAAAAAGAAAAATGAAAAATAAAAGTCAGTCCTGGATGTTTCAGGTTTTTCAATAATAAGTATTGTAATTTTCATCTACATGATGGCCTATATCAAAACCACAAAACCAAAACCACAAAAAACACAAATCTGATGTTAAACAATCATTATAATAATAATAAATATAGTTTCTTGTAACTGTTATTTTCTAATTTTCTGTTGATTTTTTGGTGCTTATTTTCTGTTTTTATTATTATTATTATTTGGTACTTTTGCTGTATTTTGTCTTTTTTAAGTTTGTTTTGTTTTGTTTTATTTTATTTTTACTAATATAGTTATTTTAATTAAATATTTGTTAATTCAAGGCAAGGTTTGTGATGATGTTTCTAATATCGTAAATTTTGACCCTGCAATTTCCTAATTTTCTACAACTGAGTATCGGCCTTAATATTGTTTGTTGGTATCCTTGATTACTAACAGTTAGTATCGGCTCCTAAGAATCTGACTTTATCCATTAAGAAGAATCTGGAATTTGTGGAACTCAAGATTATGTGTTAATTATTTAATTTTCTATGTTTGCTTGGATTTGCTTTCTGCCTACTCTTTGGCAGAAAACTGAGTTCTACCCCACCTTGAAATCTTGTTTCAAGTGAAACTACACATATAATGCAATTATGGAAGCCATCAGAATGCTATTGCCTTATCACTTTAAGGTTTCATGCAAACAAAAATTCCAAAGAAAGTAGTACTTATTTTTTGGGTGCTTGGTGCCAAGTGTCACTTTTAACTTGACATTTTATATATATTTGTGGTTCTCAAAGAGGTATTTGGGAACATCCTGCTGTCACTGAGGGGGTTCTAGAGTAACCCACCAAAATGTGCAATAGTTTAATTTGACTATATATTATTGAATTCACTCAATTGCAGCCCAGTTGGAGATTGCATAGAATGACAGCTGGGACTAAATCTGATCAAATGGGAGTCAGGACTGTGGCAGAGGGTTATTTGGGGGTCTAGAACATGAAGAAAAACATTGAAACCTCTGCTTTTGGCTTGACACTAAGGTGTAGGGGGATGATTCAGTTCATCTAAAAATAGTGGTTCTCGTTTGCAAAGATAAACGTCTCATCTTTCACTGCAATCTACTTACATGCTTGTCAGATGAAACAGTCAGCGAATGTGGCTCTGAAACATGACCTTTGACCTTTTCCTCATCTATTTCTTCCAAGACTTGCTCGCTATCTCTTGCAATGTCAAGCTGAAACAGTCCAAAGTGTGAGACGGGTTTCCCTGATTGTGCGGTGAAATCAGGAGATGACCCTGTGGAATCTTTGCTAGGGATTTTCCTTTTCCCTCTCTCTCTCTCTCTCTCTCTCTCTCTCTCTTCTTTTCTCTCCTTTTTCTTATCTGTCTCAGTTCATCACAGAACAACAGTGACAAAGATGTGATAATTATGCTGTTAGAGGTGTTTTCTGCAGTCAAATGATGGAAAAAGAATATAAAAGAATGCTACATTGTATTGAATCACAGTCTAGAGGGAATCAATAAAATTTAATTGCGACCCCGAGCACTGAAACGGAATTGGGTTGGGATATACCTGCCAGTTCCCACAGCTAGTTGACACTGAGCTGTATGTACATTTTCTTCCTTGTTGATTCAGTGATGGGTGGCTTTCTGCCATCTGATTTATTTCTCATTTTGATCTTTTGAGTTGAACATATGAGCCCCATGTGTTTTCTTTGTTTTTCACCTCATGCACACTATGTATTTCTTTTTCAAAAGTGTTATATAATGGCTGTATATGTGCAGCCAAGCTAAACTAAACCTAAACACAGTGATCTGGAGGTTAATAAAAAGCTGAGTAAAGCCTGACCACTTAGTGCATATTATAAGCCATACAGCCATGGAATACAATTCAGTATATCAGCGCCAAAAAAAAAATGTTTTTTTTGTTTCTTTAAAGGGCTATACCAGTGATTTTTTTTGTGTTTCTGCTAATCTTCTCCCAAAGCAAGCAGTTGTATTTTAGAACATCATTCATGCTACCTTTTATCCAGCCATTTGATTCCATTCATTTCTCTACAATATGAAAATGGGCTTTCATAAACTTCAAACCTTCTTCCCATCAGTATCCCATCACCATAATAAAGTGGTTGCATGATTTGCAAAATGGTTTGCTATAAGGTGATATCTTGGTGAATTGCCCAAACATCCAAAATCACTAGTATGGTCCTTCTAAAATTCCCTACATTAATAAAGATGATATTAAACATATTGCAATGTACACTATGAATTTGCCTCATCAAGATCTATGTCAGTATACAAAGGCCTTAAACTCTACCCTGCAAATAAATAGGTGGGAAAATTGAGTTACAGTGGCTTTACCCTCTACTACATCCTCACCTAAACCTAAATCTTGCACATTCTCATTTGCTGTGATGATAATTTTGTCTGACATTGACAGATGTTAGACAGGCTATGTGGGTATTTTATTTTACAGTATAGGGTACATTATATGATATCTATCAGGACCCACATCTTTTCTAGAGAAATTTTTGGTTTAGACTCAATGTTTTTCGGGGGCAGCAAATCTGGGACAGATTTTGCACTGAATGTGTGGGTGGAACTATGTGTGAGAGAATGTGTTCTCTGTCTCTCTGGCTCTGTGTGTGTGTGTGTGTGTGTGTGTGTGTGTGTGCGTGTGTGTGCGTGTGCGCACGCATGTGCAGTCCCATACTAGCCTAGCCTTGCACAGCCAGGCGGCAGGGATGATGGGGCCCACACACACGCTGGAACTCCTCAATTATTCTGGTTATGTGTACTCTACAAAGACTTCATCACATGGTGTTTCGGGAAGTTTTCACATTGCTAGGTGAATCAAAATGCCAGCGACACCCATCCCCGGCCCTGGATGTCATCAGTGAATAAACAGGGTGTCAGTCTAGCTGCGCTCCTGCTGCCTGCAGACAGCCTCTGTCAGCGTCAGACCAGGAAATGCCACCTCTCTGCTGACAGCTGCCTGTGCCGTGCTAACACCGGCACCCATAGGGAGAGCCAGTCAGCCCGGCAGCTCCCAGCCCGGCTCCCCCGCCATGCTAAGTGCCGATCCCAAACCTGCCGCGCTCCGCCAAGCGCCACGCTGCCGCCCTGACAGCACTTCACTGTATATCTAAATAGAGCAGGAGCCCGGCGTGTCCCAGGGAAACTTTTACATTCTGCTCCATTCAGGGAGGATTTGTCACTTGGGGAAGAGGATAATGAAGCAGTGTTTCTTCTCAGGTTGTTCAAGGCAGTCCTTTCCCCCAGACATGGTAATGGCTGGATTGGATTAAATGAGCTCTCCTCCTTGTCTGTCAAGGTGAGGACTGTGGAGATCTGTGCAACGTTTGGGTTTTGTGTTAAGCTGCGAGGCTGTTAAATGAATGTGATTAAGGCACAAAATGGAAAAAGTCAGGTGTTTGACTGAAGATATTGGCTATGAATAGGTTTAGTTATATTCCATTGCCAGTTAAAGCACCATACCAGTGATTTTGAATGTTTGGCCCGTTTACCACAATTTAACCACATTGCAGCAAACCATTTTGTTATTCATGCAACAGTAGTAAAGATTTCACAACAAATTATCAACATCCCTTTATTTTTAAATAATGTATTCTTGGTTGAAACACCCACCTTATAATGATTCTGCAGTTAACAACATCATCTCCATTCATAAACCACAAAAATGATAATTCAGTGTGGAAGCAAACATTTCCCTGGGAACTATTTTCTTGTGGTACTGCTTCAATCCGCCCAATTTCAGCTCATCAAAACACAGCAGTGCCGCTTCTTTTAGGAAAACTAATGTGGACAACTTTGTTACAGTGATGGAATACTGGTGTGAAGAAAGGTTGAAGTTTCTGTAAGTTCATATTTGTATTGTAGTGTAATGAATGGGAACCATTTAAACCATTAGCCCACAGCAGGCAGGCAAAGTTTCTTGCTCACCTCTTCCCTATCTGCAGTGGTTCAGGTCCAGTAATCTTGTTAATGGGTGTAAATGGTCTTTTTGACGCTGGGTATTGCCAGTAAGCTACTGAACTGAGCTGCCCCTCTGGGTTTGGACAAAAATGTAGAAATTATGTTTGGGCTTGGGTCGGGTTCAGTCACATTGGCATTATTTTAGTGAAAAATGATGGACCTACTGTCTGTTCTGAGCAACTTCCTGTATAGTGCTAGAGTTACATGTCAACACTGAAGACAACACATAGGTTTTTTCAGGCAGGAAATGTGACCTAGTGATGGAGGACAAGCAAAGTTTTCGGGCTAAGGGTCGGATTTGGACACAAAAAAAGAATACGTGTTGGGTTCGGGTCGGGCTCGGCGCCAAACCACACCAAAGCAGCAGTCAGTTTATGCCATGGATGTATAAGATCTGTGTGGGAGTACAGAGAATGTGAAGCTGCGTCGTGCCACATTGTTCTCACGCGCTCATCTGCCTATTGAAAGTTAAACTCTCCACGATCACAGCCAACCCCTCTTGTGTAGGGTCTCAATCTTTGACAGAGGCAGTTTTTTTCTTTCCTTGCTGCTACAACCAATAAAGGTAAATATTTTCCCTTGATATCTGAGAAAATGTGTTTTATATCATAGTGTTTACTCGTTTCCATGACATTCACTACGATACCCATGAGCCTCGCCGATATTCAACCAATCAAAAAGAGCACATCTACTGACATATGGCATCCTGACGTCAACTTCACATTCTCTGTGGGAATCAACATTTTTAATATGACCTAACCTTTACAGTTATAACCTTGGCTTAATATTTTTGTTTTTGAGTGATGGAGCAATCCAGTAATTAATTGTTTATGTTTATTTATTTATTTATTTATTTATTTATTTAGAATATGACATGGTAAGAATCCATCCAAATCAAACTCTTTATTAATGTGGTGACACATTGGCATGTTTGATTTTAAGTTGTTTATTTTATTTTATTTTATGTTTTTAAATTCTCTTTATTTCATGTTTATTATTTATCTTTTGAATTAATGCACTTTATTTTAGATCATTCTTATGTTTTATTCCCATTTTAAAACATATGCATGCAATGTGTATTTTATGTTTAAATTGAATTTGTTATACTTTATTTTATAATGGTGATGCGAAATTTTTAAAAAAATAACATATACCTTGTTGCCTTGTCTGCATTGCCTGGCAAAGCTCCACAATCCACTATCTGCAGCTCACTCACTTCAGTGTCTGTTATACTTCATTTAAGTTCTTTGGAAATGCCAGACTGCAGAATGGTTTAATTGACCAATCAGAATCAAGTATTCAGTAGTCAAGTAATAACTTATGGATATGTATTCAACAGAGACCTTTATTACAGCTCTAAAAAAGTCATATTTTTTTATAATCACCAGGGTGCAAAATGACACGAAAGGGCGACTCTATTCAAATGCACTTTTGACAATGACACAAAGTTGTATTCCACATGTGGAGGGAGTGGTGGTGGGGGGCACCCAGCTTTCTCAGTGCTCTGTCATGTGTTTATGTATGTCTTCCCAATGGAGGGTTGCTCCCACTAATTGGTCTTAATTGTTGGTAATACCCCCACGTCGTTTTGCTTTAGGTCGCCCTCGCGTGCGGCTGAGGAGATGCCTTTTTTTATTGATGTGACAGTGCTAAATTGAGAACCTTTGGCGGAGTGTCAAAGCCTAATTAATCACTCTAATTTCATCTCTCCATGCGTCCTCAGACATCGAGTGAATGTGATCAGAGAGAGCCGTCTCGGCATTAGCTGAGCCTCCTCATGCTAATTAGCTGCTAGCCCTGAGATGGAGAGGCCCTCAGGGTGAGAGGGAAGGGGCTAAAGCCGGCCTAAATGGTCACATAATGACCAGAGGAACGGGAGTCTGAACCCAGCTCATTTTCATTATATATTACACTCAAGCCCTCCCCTCTCCCCAACACGCTCCTTACTCTTCACCCCAGTGAATCTGGTCAGTCAGAAGGCTCAGGGCTGAATTAGTAGCAGTGTCCAGCCTTCTGCGTGGACTGCCTGCTCTTTTCCCAAACACACGCTACCCTGACGGTATAAACTCACCTCAAATGGATGAAAACTGTTGTAGTTTCCCACCACAGGTTAACCACTATGGTCTGTCCTGCAGTGACAAGCAAAGTAGTATTCGACCAGTTAAAAAATGCTCACGCTGAAAATGACATGGATTTAGTGTTTTTCCCAAATAATCATTCACATCGGAGTAGAAGAGCAAAATGCTTGCAATATTGTTTGTTGCAATGTAAAATGTGGTGAAATTGTAGTACACAGGCCAAACATTCAAAATCACCAGTATGGTCCTTTAAAATATGGCATTGTTCCATTCCAAAAATAACAAGGATAACATGACTTAGGCGATTACTGGACAACACCTCACTGAAACAAAGACTAATTCACTTCTTTCAGGGTTTATAGACAGTCTTTAATGCAAGGTGGCTCACCCAGCTATTCAATAATTTGAATGATCTGGGATACATTACTGAGACATTGTAGTAAAAATAAATTAAGAAATAAAATGTGAGGTTTCCAGTAGCTGCGGTCAGAGAAGAACTTTGAACACAACACCAATATCCTGTATTTTTTTTACAGCCAATATTAAGCTGATATATCAGCAAAGCAATGTATCTGTCCACCCTGAAAGCAGAAGCCATCCAAGTGGAGGCACATGGTGTATCCTGTGTGAATGAAATCCCAGTTTTAGCTGATCAGCTGAATCTCACTCCTGTGTTTGAAGTGTGAAAGTGCAGCCTTTGCAGAGCAACACATGCACAAGCTTCTGTTTTTAGAAAGCCAGTCTTAAAAAAAAAAAGCTAACTCATTGGCCAGCCATGCACTTGAATCGCATTGGAGTATGAATGGATGACACATTAATTGGATCGCTGGTTGTGATTCCTAATATGATTCAAGCACATGAAGAGGGGGCAAAGTCATGTTTCAGGCATGTCTGCCGAAATTGGATCCATCATCCTGGTTCAAAGGAGAAAAAAAAAAAAAAAAAATTGTAATATTTAGAGGGCTGCTCTTAATCTGATGAAGTTTGGCACCGTTCCTGCATATTAAACTTTACAGGACCTAGTATTTCTGTTTTAGCCCGTCATGTGTTGTTAAGATTGGCCTCTCTCTATTAAAGCCTTCATCACACCACTTTATATGAGTGTGTGGGTACATCTGGGCGACACATTTGGCATCCTCCACACATTCTGGCTCAAACACCTAACATGAGACTCAAAGCCCCTCAGCTCCAACCCCACCGCCTGCCTGGCACCCCTTCTTCTGGGAAAACTGGGCTAAGGACAAGACCGGGTGCCAGGCCTTTAATCAGGTCAGCCTGGATAGCTGTTTGTGTGTGTGACGCTGAATGTGACGCAGTTGGTTGCTTTGTAGTGTCGCGTCGTTTGCAAATGAATCGATTCTTTGGAATGGAGTCGTAGTGGCCAAGAGACTTTCTGTTTTATTGGAGGCTGCCTGGCGACCTCATTATGATCCCCATTAGAGAGAACCTTTGGGTTATGATTGGGTGAGAAAGTGAATTGACATTGAACAATGTTAGGGGCCGCCCTGGTAGCTCACTTGGTAGAGCACGTACCACATATGAAGCCCTTACTGCAGCGCCCTGGGTTCGAATCTCTCTCTACTGTGACTGTCAAATAAAGCAGACATGCTTAAAAAAAATGAACTCAAAAAAACCTCGATTGCAGTCAAATTAAACAGTTGAGTTGTTTCAGTTGTTTTGAACTTAGAGAAGCTGAAACCTTGCCCGGAACTATTTTGGGACTCAGATTTGAGAATGTCACCAAAGTCGTCTAAATATAGAGCCACCTGATGATAATACATATGATAATGTCTCTGATGACACTTTGTGGCGGCATGTTCATAGGCATAGGAGTGACCTTCTATATCCATATGGCTTAAAACTCTTAGAAATGAACAATATAGGAACAAACTACAAATAAATACATAAAAGAGAATAATAGCCTAATAAAGAGAAACAAAATTATGAAACAAGCAGCAATAAGAGCGGGTTCCCGTCAAAGAGCCACAATTCCCATCACTGTTGCTTTATAAAGCCGCTGATACAGGCGTTTCCTCTATCAATTTATACAACCATGGTGCTTTGGGTGACAATTCTGCTTTTGTTCCATATTTGTTTCTCTTCAGGGATCAATAAAGTTTTTTTCTGATTTTTCGGTTTTAGCTATAATATAGTCATTACTTCTACTTTAATTCTACTTTCGCATTTTTTTCTTGAAGTGGTGGTAATGTCAAAAAGGATAGATACAGCAAGAAGACCAACTTGGGTCAAAATGAATGAGAGACTATGTCAGCAAAAACTGTAGCTTCTGCTTATAGTAGGGCTCACGTTTGAAGCTAGTGTTAGCTAGCCATACCGTTGGCAGCGCTTGGTTAATTTACATTTCTTTTTTTCTTTTTTTTTGAGATCTATAGTATAACAATCTGAGTTAAACACGCTACAGTGTTGCTGATATAAGAAAAATAAGACTCATGTAGTTTTATTGGTACAAGAAAAAAAAGGCTAGCAAAGTTTCCTGGCCAAGGCAGGCCGTGTAGCTTTTTCCAGAAATGCTGATGGAAGTAGCCCCTGAGTCAACCATCTTGCTTTTTTCCTGTCTTTGGTAACGCCCTTGCTGTAGTGGTGTACCACTGCTAAATGAATACAGAGGAAATGCAGGAATTTAAGCTTCTTCTGCAATTGTGGACGTGACTGTAAGTCACTGCATAAGTGTGGCTGCTAGTTCCAGTTTCAACAACAATATGCTTGAGACCACGTCGTCTGGGAGACGGCAGGAGCATTAATTCATTCAACGATAAAAAGTTGCATTTCAGGAGACAAAGTGGAGCAGTGACTGATAACTGAAATTTTTAGATGTGGGTCACAAAAATACCAGCTTAGAGGGGGGGCTGGTCATGAAAGCTCCACTCGTGTGATTTTTCTGTTTGTTTTAAGTTTTTGTTTTTTTCTTTTTATTTCCTTTAGAAATGCCTTCCAATTATATTTCTGGCTAATTTTTGTTTGATCTTTGCTCTCCATTACAGCGATCAAAAATGTTGGAATCGCAAACACACCTTTCCATACCAAACTGACTGACACCCATTGCAGGCAGCGGGACAGTTGTTTGAAAAGGATAACAGCATTTATCTCTGCTGCCTTTTAACTGCACCTCTCGTCTCTTTCTGTCTGCGCTGCTGGCTGATTTTAGAGACCGTGAGTTCTTGAGAACCAGCAGAATTCACAGTGCAGTCACAACTTGCCCTCCAAAAACAGAAAAAAAAAAAAATCTGTCAAAGATATTTTATTGTTCCTAAAATAACAATTCCTCGGAAAATGAAAACATAAGCGTCCATTAACACACAGTAAATGTTTGGTTATGAGGCTGTTGTGTTATTTCTGCGTGATGGTTGCCAGGCCTCTGAATCTCTTCCTCTCCCTCTAATTACTGGATCGAGTTCACATCACACATTAACATAAATCAGGGTGGCCAAATATGTTTTTTCCAGCCATAAGGGTTTATAGTTTGAACTGTGCTCTGTCCATATATTGCAATGTTGGGCTTGGCCAAGAAATCCATGTGTTTGTTTGCCCTTTTGGATTTTTTTAATTTTTTTTTTTTTTTTTTTTTTTTGGAGTGAGGGCTCCTCCCGCATGTGCGCGCACGCACACACACACACACACACACACATACATACATGCACTTTGCAAAGTTGCTTACTGACATTCAGGTAGACCTGCAGAATTGTGTAAAATGTTTTGTAGAAAAAAATACAAGTGCGATTTGTCGTTGGGAGTTCATTTTGTCCGTGAGCGCATCCTCAAACTCCTCGCACCAGCACAGAGATAATTACCAAGTCTGCAAGCTGCAAAGGGATCCTCTCTCTCTCTCTCTCTCTCTCTCTCTCTCTCTCTCTCTCTCTCGCTCTCTCTCTCTCTCTTAACACCCATCTCTAATTATGCATTGAAGTTAAGGTCTGTTTTTCATAATTCATGTTTTGCTTACAAAGTGTAAAGACTGCTATTCTCCAAAGGCTCTCCCTCCTTGTTAAACTTCCGTGTTGTAACATACTGTAAACTGTGCTGATATTTTAGGTGGAAAAATCTTCCTACCTTTATGATTAGATTCAGCTAAAGTCCCTGCTGCTGGAGCCATGAGAAAATTGGGTACATATTGCTCCAGCGGAGCGAGGAAAGCTGCTCATGAAACAGATTTTTTATTATTATGCTTTCGGGAAGGCTGCCAACCACCATCACCTCTCTGCTTTTGGCACAGATGCTTATTTTAAGTGATCAGGGAAGTAAACTTTTTTTTCCTTTTTCTTTTTCAGTGCTGCATTCAGGGAAAGCGATTGAATGTGATGGTCCTTATGAACAGGATAATTTACCGTAATATGCGCAGACAGCAGGTCGCAGCCCACACACACTTCCTGCTGTGTTGTGTGACACAGTAACTTCTCACCATATGAAATGTGCATGATAATGAGTCAGCCTCGTTTAAGTTTTAAAGCGTGGCTCGATTGCACAGGTCAGGTTAGGTCATCAGAAAAACAATTAACAGTTACAACCATGGGCCTGTTTTACTCTGTAGGTGTAGTTGAAGGAACCCCCCCACCCTCCCCCGCCAGATTATCTTACATATTTCATATTTTCAGTTTACTTCTTTTGCGATGAGGTGATGCATTTCCCTTTATTGGTTTACTCGCTTTCCCTCGAGCTCAAGCCCCAACCTCATCCTCGTCCATTGTGATTTCCTACATTTCCCAGAATACCTCCGGTTGTGGGTGCACAGGGCTAGGTGCAGCTAGCCAGCAAAGTAGTTCTTCAACCTTGGGTCATGTCAGTTCAAAACTCAACATCTCATGTGGCTGTGGTATATTTTGGTCTATCGAGGTTATTCTTGGTGGAGAAAAACAGTCTTGGTGCCTCCTCTGTGATGGATTTCTTCCTGTAAGATTATTGAGCAAAATAGTGGCTCCAGAGAGAAACCCTTCAAAGAACTGTCAAAAGGTTGATATTTTAGATTGCTAAAATTGTCCATTATCAAACCATGTTTAAACAGCTGGAAATATCTTGACATGATGGCATTTCTGCTATGTTTGGCCAGCTGTTGGCAAAAATAAGAAAAATAGACCACCAAACAACAAAACAGACCAAAATATCCATGTGTTTCTTAAAGGAAAAATCCACCATTAAATGCTTTCACAGTGTTGGCATTTTAAATACAAGGAAGCGCAGGGCCATGATCATATTAGAGTGTGGATACCCGACCCAAGCCTGTCGGGACCTGTCAGGACCCGTCAGGACCCATCGGGGAGCTTGACGATGCTGAAGGCAACATGTAGGCTATTTCAGGTGCTAAATGTGTCCTAGCGATGGAGGACACAGCAGGTTCAGACACAAAAAAGAATGCCTGCCGGGTCCGGGTAGGCTCAGTCACTATGCTCCTGTCTCGGTCCAGGTTCGGACAAAAATATGCGGCCTGATCCACACTTTAGGTCATATACAAAAACAAACTGGCTCATTATACACTCATATGCCCAACTTTGATTGAAAAGAACAAATTATTGCGCCCTCTCTGGGGTTTGTTGAAAGACATTCTGTGAAATGTAATAAATCACTAACTGAGGTACAGGTGGATGAGGCTGGTTGAGGGAAAGGGGGTACGCCAAGGAGGCAAATGACAGCACTTCACTGCAAAACAACTCCTGGAATGCCTAAGAGAATGTTTTTTAGCGTGGATTTCCCCTTTAACCTTCCACCTATCCAACTCAGAGAGCAGCCCAGCTCACTGTGCTCTGGTGCAGAGGCATTAACTTAACACGTTACAGGAATGCACCAGCATATTGGATCTTCGAGGTTGGTTGAGATGACTCCTCTTAAAGAGGCTTCATGGTCTACAGAGAAGAAAAGTCGGGACTTTGAGGCACAAATTAGCTTGGATAAGAAAATTGTTATAATTCAGTTTTTTTTTTATATCTCTTACAGAACCGAAGACAACAGGGGTGTGTACAAGAATGTGTCGGGGAAAACAGCAAGAAGAGCTCAGTCAGGATCATTACAGCAGTGGACACCAGAAGGGTCTGGCACAGTCATAGCAGTAGTAGTTGGTACTTTTCAGTGTGTTTATGAGGCTGTACAGTACCAGAGGAATTACTGATCCTCCCATTCGCACAATGCATGATACACAAAAGATCCACCTTAAGTCATTTCATCTTGTATTTAGCTTCAGAAACTTGTTTCTTGAAAGAAGTGGAAAAAACTGGAAGTAGCAGTAGACGACTGACATAATCTTGGTATGAGTGACTTCATTCTGAAATTACATTGAAAATAAAATGACACGTCACCCCGATGGCAGACTTTTCCCACATATTTCACAAGATTTTAAAACTCAATGCAGTGTTATGTCACTGATTATGTGTTTGTGCTTTTTGCGCATTAAAACGGTTTTTCATTTAAAAAAAAAAAAAAAAAAACATTAGGGGAATAAATTAGGACCTGGTATAACGTTATATGATTAAAAAAATACCAGAACACCAGCCTTCATGGAGATGTTTGGATTATTTACTGTAATACAATTAGACTGCGTAGCCTCATCAGTGGTCCAACCCCCTATACAACCTATACATCATCAAGGTACAAGAATATGTTCCTCCTCACTTGCAAGTGTGAGAATTTTTTGCATTAATAAATTCAGAATTTCCAAAACGATCAAAATTAGAAGACCTAGTTGTAGTTAACTGCAGATCTGGGTCGAAACATATTTGCAAATGCTTTCTTTAATGTTTGTTTTGTCCATCCTCTGATGCCAGACGGGTGGGGCTTGGGACATATAGGACAATTCAAAGCATGGCAAAGTTCTTACAACCACAGAAATATATTTGAAAGTCAATTTATGATACGTTTCTGTGGCTGTCAACATAAATGACACGATCTGAATTATCCGCTCATCTGGCTCCGCAACTAAGTCGAAAAGGTGAGAATGATTTGCAAACACGATCTGACCTCCGTCTGGTTAACAATACAGTTATGAGGTCAAATGGAAACTTGTATCGCTACACTGCATCCTCGTGCACAGCAGAATTTTTACCTTTGTAGAAACACCAACAGCTAAATCTAGCTCTTGTTTCAGTGAGGAAAAGGATTCTAGTTGTCCTACGGTAAAAAAAAAAAAAAAAAAAAAAAAAAAAAAGTAAGATCAAGAACAAGACAACAGCTTCTACTTTTCCAGAAGAATAATTAGTATGCCAGCATTCAGGCTAAACCACTAAACTTAACATTTTAAATAAAAGCGCTGCAGAAATGTGTATCACTGCACATACAGTACACATGTGCCGACACACAAACAGAAACTAAACACGACACACGCACATACACACTCACACGCACACGCGCGCACACACACACACAGTATGGAGGTAATTTACCTCTATTTTTCTTCTGAGTCAAGTCATTATTTTTTGATGTTGGTCGACATCTGATAACAGTTGTGAAGATAAAATGGACTGTAAGGCACGTGGCAGTCATAGGATATTGTAACCTGTGTTTAATCTCAGATTTCCAAAAAGAATTTTTTACAATCCTTCTAACAGTGACTCTTGTACAACAACATAAATACTGTGCTGGAAAAAATGAATTTCCAAAATTAAGCAGTTTTTCCCCCCAGTCTCTTTCTGTAAACATTGAAAAATGTAAATCAAGTCTCCTCAGTTCTCGACAAGACAACAACATCAAAATAACAACAACTGTTCCATCTGTAAGGCTCAAGCGCCTCACTATGCAAATAGTCTCTAATGGGCTCAGAGCAAAATGAGATCTGTGTTTTGCTTTTTTTCCTCTTTCCTTTACCGTCTTTTTCCTAATCCGTGTAATGTTTTTTAGTAGTCAAGAGTCCTCGGCTTTAGATCCAGGAGGTGTTGGGACGGGGTGGGGAGGCTCAGAGGATGGGAGCAGGGGGTAGAAGGTGGCAGGGGTTAGGCTGTAGTGAGGCTCCCGTCCATCAGAAGAGGCTGGTCAGAGTGGTCTGTGACGGGCTCCTGCACTCGTGGACGTCCATGCCGCCTGGCACCGAGGTGAGGACGGAGGTGACGGTGGGCATGGTGGGGTTGGTCAAGTCTGTCAGGGTGGTGGGGGTGCTGGACGGGCTCATGGAGGCGTTGGAGATCTCAGAGGCCGGGCCCGACGGCGTCCCCCCCTGCAGCGTGGAGCCGTCCGACGCCTTGTCCACCCCGGTGCTCTCCTGCCGCAGCAGGTTCCTCCTGAACTTAGCCCGGGCGTTTTGGAACCACACCTGCAAAAAGACATATTGTTATGACTTGGAAAAATCCATGAAAGCTGTACGGCCATGTCCATGAATCTGAAATTTCTTTCAAAAACATAGGGGAAAACAGCTAATTAACAAAAAATTACCAGAAAATCAGAGGGAGAAGCCCTGAATATTAATTTTAAAAAAGTCCCTGAAAATAAGGATTTCCTTTTTTATCTTACAACAATACAATTTGTAGAATTATTAAATTAGATGTTTAAATGTGAGATCAGTGATGCCAGATAAATGTCAGATTTCTTGTATTTAAATGCTTGTGAAAGGCTTTTGAGCGCAGCCTCAGGCTGCATTTCACAAGCATGTAACTCTTTGAAACCTGAGAAAATCAACTTGATTTCTTTCAAAAACACAGGATAAATGTGATGAGCAAATCTGCAAGAAACAACCTGGAAATTTGTAAGTTACCAGAAAATTACTCCAAAATTATCAGGAAAAAAATCAAAATGAAAAGAAATAAACGGAATTTTGGTAACAGGGTAGGATAAAAGCTGTTAAGGCCACCCTGGGCTTCAGAGCCACACTAGTCCCAACAGACTCCCCTGTGTAAGATCAGGAATAAGAGGGCCCTATAGGAAGAGATTAAACTGGGTGAGAGGGGGCATCCTTGCTCTCTGCTTTATTATAAAAGATATGTAATCCTTGTAGAGTAAAAGGTATCTGAGAACAGGAAAGAACAGGAGCAACATTCTAAAAATCTTCTTTTTACTAGGGATTCAACACAGAAAATTTCAGATCAGCCACTGAAACACAGTCCTTCTATTTTTTTCTAATGCACGGAACAAGAGATTTCTTCAGCTTCCCATTTTGTTTTAGTTTTTGTTTCAATACTGAAGGGCAGCCCTGTTGACACTGCATATGATAAAATTATATCGTCATCTCTTATTGGGGTGATTTCGAGATAATTAAATTAGTGCCCTCTTTGCGAAGCTCTCCTTTAGAGGATGTGTTGGTCTTGAATGGTTTTCTGATGCAATTTTTTGGTTTTGTTCATGCTTTCCAGTTTCTTTTCTCCCCGTGTTAAAAATAAATAACCTGCAAGATTAACTTCTGGACCGACTCAAGCTGAGGTAATATGGCGGGCTGACTGTTAGAAGCCTGTTAGTGATGGAGTCATGATGGAGCCATGGGGGAACAGACAGAGGGAAATCGCTTCAGCTGGAATAACAGCCATGAAAACTGGAACGCATCAAAGCAAAATGACTGCTTTGTTTTCCGTGAGCGTTAATTAAAGCAGCAGGGTTTTTTTTTCCCAGAAATTTGATTCAGAAACCTTTTTGTCTCATTTTTTTCTTCCCAGTCCCCTAGATAATTTGCTGTCGTCTTTGTGGAAATCAAACACTCTCTGTTGTGTTTTCTGTATCCATGCGCCGTAGAGCTTTTTTTTTTTTTTTTATCTCTCAGTTTTCACCATAACGTCATATCCACTGAAAGAGAATTAACATTTCTTTATTCCTTCCATTCCACTAAATAGCCACACTGCAAAATATGATGCTCACGCCAAATGAGACTTGAGTTTTGTTCAAACAAATGAGAAAATACATCAGTGAGGTGAAATCTTTGTTTTCAGTGCAGCTTCTTTTGACGTGTCTCATGAACACATTTACAGGATTTTACTGAAAATGAAATAACGACTGTGTCTTGAAATAAGGCAGATGATGCTGCTCCTTCAAAAAAAAAAAAAAAAAATCACACCATATGTGCCACTCTTCGAAATAAATTGAGCTGCACTGGAAACAAGTGAAATTACCTCAGCCTTCAACTACAGGCAGGAAGACATAAAGGAAGATTTCATTTTAAGATGGTTCAAGGTGCTAATGTCGTTCAAAAAATATTTTCTGGAGAAAGAAAGAAAGAAAGAAAGAAAGAAAGAAAGAAAGTATAGAGATATTGACATCTCTCTTAAATAAAAAGAAAAACCTCCTGAAAGTGAGAAACAGAAAAAGACAATGAGAGAACGCAGGAGAGGAAGAAGAAAAGAAGCAGGGAGAAACCCCACTGATGAAGTGAAATTATTTTACTTCTTTCCAACGGCACTTTTTCTCAACTTGTACCTTGAACACATGTCAAGAATTCAGCTGAAATGAGAAATGGCAGCATCTTGAAAGAAGACAGATGATGCTGATGTTTCCAAGAAAGCCTCCCTGGACACAATGAGACCAGTGAGACTCGCTGGTCTTCCCTGCTGGCACCGACCCTCTTCCCTCCTGATTTTGTGGGGCCGACCCACCCGAGCCAAATGACATGGAAGAGCACTTCAGGTCAGAGCTTTTCAAACTTTTTTTATGTTCTGGACCCACGACTTGATTTTCCACAATATCATTATTTTGGTTTGTGTGAAGTATTAAATGTTTGTGAACTGTGTATGAACGCAGCCTAAACACAAAAAATCTGCTGTCCATTCAGCATCAATAATCTCACCTTTAAACATATCATTTTAATAATTATAGATATATAGCTGTCTTTTTTCTTTTTCAAGGTATTTTGTGCAGGCAATGTATTGGCTAATTTTTTAAAAAAAATGTTTGGGTCATTTTTTTCCCCGTTTTGCTAATTGGCTGGTCGCCTTTTCGCCATGCAAAGGTACAGATCTCAAAGGGTTAAACTGTTTAGACTACACACTTGAACCCGCGGTGAGATTAAACCAGAGAGAAGAAACTGTTCAAACGATTCCTCACACATTTTCAGCATTGAGCCCCAGGAATCCTCTCGAGGATCCCTGGGGGTCCCCGGACCCCACTTTGAAAACCAGTGGTTTAGGTAGGTACCTGTAGGACCCGCTTGGTGAGGCCGGTCTTCTGGGCGAGCTGCTTGAGGTCCTTGGCGTCGGGGTTGTGGTTGATGGCGAAGTAGGACTTCATGGTCCTCAGCTGGTGGTGCTTGAAGGACGTCCTCATGCGCTTGGTCTTCTGACTGGAGCTATACTGGGAGTCCCTGTCCATGGAGTCGCCGTCATTCTCATTACAGCTCAGCGCTGCAGGGCCACAAACACACACACACACACGCACACAACGAGAAAGAGAGGGAGGGGCTGATTAGAGCGCGTAAACACTAATCCGGTTACTAATCATTTTCATTTGGTGTGTTTTTAGTCCAGTGCTGTTGATGGAGGGATGGTGGAGCTGGCTCTGGAAAAACAGACCTGGGCTGGAAATTAGAGGGACACAAAATGACCAATACTTGATCCCCCCTGTATGTGAAGCTGTATGGGACAACTATCAAATCAAAAGCTGTGTAAGGGTAAGAAAGAATGAAGGAAAGACGGAGACAAACAAACAAAGAAAAAAGAAAGAAAGAGATTATTCCATTTTGTTGAGGGCTTTAATGCCTTGAAGAAGAAAGAACACCGAAGAAAGAAATAAAGAAAAAAGAAATGACAGAGAAAGAAATAAACAATTTAATTTGGTTCAAGAAGTAAAAAAAAAAAAAAGTAGCCAGTCAGAAAGAAATAAAAAAGGGGAATAAAAGACAGAATTCAATTTTTAAGATGCTCAAGGTTCTGTGGTGACTTGGGGAATAAAAGAGATGAGGGCAAGAAAAACAAAAATGCTTTACTTTGATTCAAGGCTCTAATGTCTTGAAGAAGAAAGTAGATGAGGGTGAGAAGGAAAGCAAGCAAGACAGAAACAACTTTTTTTTTTTTTTTTTTAAATTTAAGCTGCTTCATGGCTTCATTTATTGAACCAAAATTAACTCCTGCCATGGCTCACTTAAAGACATTAAGGTGTTTTTTCCCTTTTCTTTCATTTTGGAAAGGCCTTCTTTCCCAGGTCCAGTGTGCCGTTCAGTCATGTGACACACACCAGCTGTTTTGAACCTGCACTTATTTGCAGTTGCACATCTTCCACCGATGGAATATTTCTGTCTGGGTCTGTATCTGCTGCTATCCTGGGAGGTGCTAGCCTGGCTTCAGTAATACCAACACACATGTATTTTTCCCAGCCTGCAAATTTCTTGGCACGTTCCGACGTGTTGCTGCATGCATAACAGTTCGTGTTCAATATCAAACGCTGCAAATGATGAATATGAAGTGAGTGAAAACCACCAGAATAACACTTCACTTAATTAGCCCATACAAACCAGGCAGAACAAATGCTGCTTTCTGGCTGAAGCATATGCTCCAGCGTTTTTACAAAAGCGCACTGTGGACTGTTGTCCTGCTTGTTCCGATTCAGCTGCATCTTCCTAAACAGTGTTCACAACATCTTGGAGATGCCTTTGCTTTTGCTGCTTTTTTTTTCCCATGTGGCCACTGGTCAGGAAAGTTTGGTGTTGTTTCAGAGTGTCAACAGAAGAGGGCGCACTGCCTCTTCCCTCCACTCCACTCAGGTGTAAATTGGGTACAATCTCTCCTCAACACTACACACTTATTCTTATTCTTATTCTTATCATCATCATCATCATCATCATCATCATGATTGTCATCATTATTTTATAGTATTGATGTTTCTTTCTTTTTTCTTTTTTCATTATTCTATTTTTTTTTTCAGGAAAGTTTCCATTCCATTAAATACTGAAATAAATAAGTGAATACATTTATTTATTTAATCTGTTGATAATATCTAATATTCATATAAAGATTTTATGAAATCACATGTTTCTTGATTTCTTTTATTGTGGTGAAGTCTTATTTTCTGAAGTATTATATTTCTTTTTTTTTTTTCCCTCTCAAAATAATGTGGGGGAATCCACCAGTGGTGGATAATGCTGCTTCTTTCCAGGAAGCCTTCCTTAATACAAGAAGAAACGGCTGGAAACAAACTGATTCCCCTTGGAAACTGTTCAAAATATATTATAATGAGGTGTGATTATTTCACTTGTTTTCAGCGCAGCTTATTTCATATTGTTTCTTGAATTGACAAAGTTGAGACAAATCTGAGTCACTAGGGGATTTGGGATAGAACTGAAATAACAAACACTGGTTATTATTATTATCATTATTATTTTTATCTGTAAAAGTGGATCTGCAAGTCTAGATTTTGACACACTGTGTAGTTTGCAATCATGTCTCTGTGTAGGTTATTAGCAGCCTGATTTGTTTATTTCCTAAAATCAAGGCATCAATGTAGGAATCAATCCGTTCAACACAATAGGAACAGATAATGAAAAGAGACATTAAAGAACTCCTACTGGCCACTGGCCTGCTTTCACTGGAACCTCACATGCTATTAGAAATTCTTACAAATAATTGTGTTCCCATGGTCTCTCACTCTCTCTCTCTCTCTCTCTCTCTCTCTCTCTCTCTCTCTACTTCCAGTGAATAACTCATCAAATCACATTGATCTCTCTGGTACACACCCAGTTTGGCCCAGTCCCAATGCCAAAAGGCCCCAGCAATGTGTGTGTGTGTGTGTGTGTGTGTAGGTAGGTAGGAGGGTAGGTGGGTGGGGTTGGGGGGTGTCTGTAGATGTCTATGGAGCCTGACAAGTGGAAAAGGGCGAAAGCAAAAGCCCGAACATAAAAAAAAAAAAAAAAAAAAAAAAAAAAAACTTTTTCTTTTTTATCCCCAAAGAAGACATGGGAGAAACACACACACACACACACACACACACACACACACACACACACACACAGAACTTCTTAAGGGGTTCTTAAACGCACCCTGGATAGATAAAACTAAACAGAACCACAACCAGCAGCTATTAAAGGTTATTTTTCAGATAACCACCAGATTGTTACCAATAGTTTTTACAGAAATGTCATGATAATCTGTATGTTTTCATTAAGGAAACAAATGTCACTGCACTTCTAAAAGCTCATCAAAATAAACAGATACAGATGCTTTTCAAAAAAATTTCTAACTCCATGGGCTACTTGACACAGTCGAAGTTAAAAAAAAAAAACAGGATTAAATCCCTAGAAGTTGTGTGTTAATTTAACTAGGGCATACTGAGTTCATTCATTGTTTAGCATGACATAGGCTTTTCTTTTACTCCTGCATCAAAAAAAAGCTTAAAACCAAATAATGCGTGAGAGAAATCAAAGCTTCGGGGCCTCTAACCTCATATGAAGTCATTTGCTGATTCAACATAACATTGTTTTTCCGTTGTTCCTGAACTGCATGCTTTCCTCATCGCTAATTCATTCCCATCCATGCCTGTGCCTTCACATTATTTGGCCTGTTATTACTGACATGGACGACAAGCTCACTAAAAAAAAAGTCACAATAGACACACTGTAACTATACCTATAGAAATGCTATGGGGAACAAAAAATATTATAAAGTGAAATGTAGTCATTACAAAAAATCACAACAAAAAAAATCATAAACACAAATAAAATACTATGGAAAACTGTGGGAATAATATTATTGTTATTGTTGTTGTTGTTGTTTTTAATTTAAACACATAAACAAATTAACCGATAGGAAACTCACTATTACGCACTGCAGACATACTGTTATTAGGATTATTATAGGAATTATTATAGGATTATTATTACAGTGTTTCTATAGGGGTAAAAATACCATAAAGTACGATTAAGTCATGACACGCAACAGACACGTTTTAACTCCCCATAGGAGGATCATAGGAATATTATATATATATGCTACTGCAGGAGATAAAATATATAAAGTAATAGGGTCACTATAAACTCACCACTGAACAGCACAGCCACAGTATGAGTCCCTATGGGAATATTACAAGGAATATTAGGCTATGGGAAAGTAATAAGGAGATGGAAAATGAAGCACCATACGGTCTCCATAAACTCACAATTGAACACCACAGGCACACTATAGGAATAGTGATCTTGTTCACTAATGAGGCTATTGTGAGGAATTCTTTTACTATAGCTGTGAATTCATATTCATGTATCCTCATCCGGCAGTGTGTTGGGCCCCCGGCAGGCACAAAAAAGGAAGGGGGTGTACAGGCTACAGTGAAGGGTTAAGTTTACTTTGTAACTGACCATTTATCTGCAGAAACCTGAGGTTACCTTTCACATCGATGTGCATGCAATTTTCTGTTTACATACTATTTATTTACAGTGGTGTTTAAAGGTGCTATGTGTTATGAGGTGTGATGAAGTGACTTTCAGCCCAAGAAAAAATCCAAAAGAGGACAATGACGTATCTTATTCAGTAAATCCACAGTATAAACAACAGCAAACGTAAGATGAGAGAAAAGGCGCATGATTTTCTGAAGTTTTTTCTTTGCGTTGTTTGCATCTAAAGGTCAGACCCACCTTTATTCCCACTTTTTCAATGTAAATTTTCTGTTAAATCCCTGCTTTATAGGCGAGTTGTTACTACCACTGCGGCCTGCTTACCTGCATTGTAGGCGGCCAGCTCGGCCCCAGGCCCGGGGCTTTTCCTCTTTCTGGGCCGGCCCTTCTGCACCGTCCCCACGCCGTTGAAGTAGGATAGTCCGAGTGTGTTGGCCGGGCCCAGGCCTTTATGCGGCACAACGTCCGCATGGTTAAAATGTGTCTGATATTCTCCCTGGATGAGAGTCTCAAAGTGCAGTCGACAGTAGACCAGACTGTCCTTCATGCCAAAGTGGTCCCCGGTGGTGAGCATCTTGCTGCAGGTAGTGCAGGTGAAGCAGTTGAGGTGGTAGACCAAGTCCCGGGCCCGCATCACCATCTCCGAGGCCGAGATCCCCAGGTGACACCGAGCGCATCTCTGCACCGAAAATCTTCTGCGGACAACACAGAAACCTCATCAGCTGCTGGACACGGGCGCTTTTAAGGCCTTATAGCTTCCATATGAGATGAAACTAACTTTTATAGCCAACAGCTTTTATTAAGTTGACTTTATAAATTAGCAGAAAAGAGTTCACCCAAGCCAAGCGCCAATGAGGTGATCGTTAGACCGATATATGTTTGCCGATACTGGCCATTAATTAAATGTCATATCTAGCCTTTAATCATCCAGTGTGCTTTCTATAAATGATCACAGCTACAAAAAACAACAAAACAAAACATCCTGACATGATGTTTGCTTTTTCCAACATTTTGTGTTTTCTTTCATGTAATTATTTGGTTATTTAAATTTATGTTATGTTTATTGTAATATAGGCTAATGCTTTGATTGAAGCCAGTCATGTAGACTGTGCAACTGGGCTGGGAAATGGGCGTGTGGGGGGCGAAAGAGGGGAGAGGGAGGGGGAGGGTTACTTGAAATTATTTGGAATGGGGAAAAAAGTAAAGTTGCTGAATAATAGCACAAAAAGTCAGCTATATCCTCAGTGCAAACATATCAGCACTAGCGAGATATATCATAAGTAATGTCTAAGTTGTGTAATGTTGTGACAATCATCTTGTAATTTTGTGGACACTTTTTAAAAAAAAATATTATATATATATTTTTTTTCTTCTTTCTAAAATATAAGCAGTTTTTGTTTCTGTGGTATCCACTGTTTATTTATTTATTATCACTATTACTATTTAATTTACCGGCCATTATGGTCTTCTTTGAATTCTCATAGTGTGAAAATAAAAAAAAGCCTACATTCATTGGAGTTAATCTAAGTCGCCAACTCCACATAACTGAGTGAAAATCTCAGCAGTGGCAGATGTTCCTGTGGGATACAGTGAGGTATGGGTGAGTGTCCTCTCCCTTCCGTGCTGCACAGGCCTGCGTGTCCCCTCCTGTACCTGTAGTAGTCCTCCTTGCAGTAGATGCTGCCGTCCTTGCTGAAGCAGGTGAGCTCAGACTCCAGGTTCAGTTTGCACTCGCAGCATTTGAGGCAGCGCATGTGCCACTGTTTATCCACGGCCAGCAGGTAGTAACGGTCCGCTATCTTCCTACCGCAGCCCGCACACAGGGCCACCCGCTCACTGGTCATGCATGGCATGGACTGGCAGCGCAACATGAAGAGAGAGAGGCAGAGGAAGGCAGACAGGAAAACAGTGAGGGCATGTTGTTTTATTAGAGGGTGGAAAAAATACAAACGATGGTTTAGCAACATCATAAGTAAATTACATGTCTTAAACATATGCTATATTGATAGTAGGAGGAAATAAAATACCACAGAAAACGACAGTCATAGAATTGGGTCCCATAGCCACGATATAGACTACTGTAATATAGAACTATTACAGGAATATGTACATTAAAATAAGTGGGTAAAAAATACAGAGGCACAGAACGATAATAGATTTAAAAAACCTGTGAAGAATATCTTAAAATGGGAATACCACAACACAAGGCCACAACACAGGACACAACCTAGACAAGTTAAAAGCCTCTATAGCAATATTATAGGAATACAAATGAAAGCTTATCATAGCAGATCGATAAATAGCCTATAAACACTGATCAAATCACAATGAACCCACCATGGACACGCTGTAAATATTGCATCACAAATATAATCTAACAGGAGTATAAGAAAACGCTGTAATTAAGCAGCTGCAAATTCACTGTTCAACTCCTCAGACACACATAGATCATTGTTATGAATGAATGAATTTTAAAATAATGCCACAGAAGGTCAGGAAATACCATTTACTATGATAAGATCAATACAAACCTCTTAGACACATTATAGACACACTAAAAGTCCATGCTGGAATATTATATAAACTGTGTCTCATAGAAAAACACATAAAGTATATACGGTCAACTTTACATTGAAAGACACTTCTGATTTCAACTCAAGTCCCCTCAGGAATAATTTAGGAATATTATAGAGATACTAAACAGATATACCAGAAAGTATACAAATTAAACTAGAAAAACATATAGGTTACAATAGTGATACGATTGGAGATACACTACTATAATGCACTATTCAGCACTAGAGACACACTTAATAGGACCTTTTGAGAATATCATAAAAATATTACAGCGTTAGCGCGAGACATGCAGAAAAAATAGAGCAACTAAATTCACTACTGAGTAGCCTACCATAAGCACCCTATAGGGCCTATAGGAATATTTTAGGGATCTCATAGTGATACTGTTGGAATTTAAGAGAAAACACCATTAACTATGATAATCTCGTATGAAGTTACTGTTGATTACAATAAACACACTATGAGGCCCTATCAAAATAATATAGGGATATTATAGGTATTTTTCATCACGGGAGGCCAATGTGTGATTAGTGCACATGCATGTGGCAGTAGCTTGTAACAATCATGGCTTCAAAAAAGAAACAGATTTTTATAAGAAAAAAAATGTACAGGCCGATAGAATGTCCTAAATGTGTCTGTGGTCAGTTCACTCAAAAGGAAAATAAGAGTAATAATATTAGGGGGGGAAAAGTTAAAGTGCATTCAAAACCCTAAGACACGAAACTCATTAAAATTGTTTCGAGCCCTGGAAGACACAGCAATACACACACGCATAGGCTACTCAAGCACGTACACGCACTCACGCACGTTCTCTGAATCATTTGAAAATAAAGGTGGAAGCAGAATCAAAATGAATGGTTTTGGTACAGGTCATCTTTTCTTCTTTTATAATTATTATTTCATTTTCCATTGTGTCATTGCTCAGTGACAGATTACTGAACTTTCTAAGAATGCACTTTTTAATTTTATTTGTTTAAATTATAATTACTGATTTCAAACTGATGTATTGAGATCTTTACGAAAAGAATGAAAAATAAATGAAATAAAATAAACTAAAATAAAGCCTGAAACCGGCTTTTGCTATTAACGAGAGTTGGGTTTTGTTGTTCATACTTTGCTTCAAGTATCTTTCTTATGGGCTGCTCTAGTTCATTCCATTCCAAAGTCTCCTTTTCAGATACGCTTTGATTTTGCCTTGATTGAGCCTGAAAATGCACATGGATTTAAAACAGAAATCGCATACAAAATTTGCTTAAGGAAATAAAATACTTAATTTCCAGGGTAATATTACATGTTGTTTTCTGGGACAATTTTGCAGCCTGTTTAGTTAGGGCCTATTTAGTTTAGGCTTTGTTGGGGCCATAAGAAGTTTTCAGATCCAGCAGGATTAAGCAGAGGCTGCTGAAAAATTTAGAGGCCGTTTGGAGGAACTTTATGGGCTAACATAATTACAATATGTGCCATTTGGTGGACACATTTTATTCCAATCGCTGGTAGCATTAGTGATTTAAAAAAGTGGTTAGAGAGGGGAAAAGTGTCTATTTCTGGAAACTATCCGTTAAATAGCACATGCAAGTTCGCAGTGGCAGTGCCACTATTTCAAAAATCAGCTGAAAGGAGTAAAACGAAATCTCTCCTACCGTTTCAGATTCCCCCATATCGATGGCTGAGCTGATGGCTGCTGACTCGCTCTTTCCTCTCCGGTCCATCTCTTCCACCACACCGTGCACGTCGCCTCCAGGGAGGCCATGGAAAAGCATCGTTGCCGCAGAGGGGAGGATATTATAACTG